>NC_080430.1:147779188-148071447 GCF_028018845.1 Melospiza georgiana | reverse complement strand
ACCTCATATCACTTTAATAGTAGGTGTTCAGTGTGAATTTTTCTTACACACTCTAAACACAATGCATTTCTCTTTCAGTCTGTGTAGGGAGCAGAGCTCACGTGATTAAATAGATGTGTTCATTTGAGCTAGATAATGAACATGTTCATTAATGTGCAATAAAACACAAGATGCAAAAGCCAGCATTAAGAAAGATTTCTGAATCCCTTTTGTGACTGCAGCTCAGGTTTCTTCCACCCAGAAAAAATGGATTTCACATGATTTCTTTCAAATACACCAGTTCTCAGATTCATTTCTTGTATTTTCTCTGAACATGGCCTAGAAAAGGATACTTGTTTTCCATAACTGGAAGTTTTTATAAACTAGAATGTGGTAGTGTTTGAGGGCTCCCAGGACAAGGGAAGAGATGAGAATCTTGACTTCATGTTTCAGAAGGCTGATTTATTATTTTATTATATATATGATATTAAAAGAAAATTGTATACTAAAACTACACTAAGGAAAGAGAAAGGAGACATCAGAAGGCTGGACAAGAATGATAATAAAAACCAATGACAGACTCAGAGACCCTGACACAGCTGGCTGTGATCGGCCATCAATTAAAAACAATTCACATGCTGGGTAAACAGTTCTCCAAATCACATTCCAGAGGAGCAAAACATGGAGAAGATGAAGCTTCCCAGCTTCCCAGGAGAAGAAATCCTGGCAAAGGGATTTTTCACAAAATATCACAGTGACACTGGAATACTTCCCTTTCTGCTTTCCTTTTTCTCAAACAGCAGACTTTTTCCCTGATAAGAGAATTTCCCCACAAGCAGAGAGAAGTGTGGCATCCCTGGGGCCAGCTGAGCTCTGGAGTTGCCTGGGCAGCTTTCTTTTCCAACAGGTGTCCAAGCAGGATAACTTGGCTCCATGGTGCTGTTTCAGCACTAGCTTCATTGCCAGTAGCTGCAAACATTTCCAGGATAGGAAGCAGGTGTTTCCACATGCTTCACTGGGCAGAATGAAGAACAATTCCCTCCCTGGTGCCAGTGCACATGATATATTCAATGATTGCTACTTTCTGATCAGGAATACGTGCACTCATGTAGCAGAGAGCAATCGGTCTGGTTTTGTAATCAGGAGTGAGTTGCTGAAATAGAAAGTCATTACTTTGGCAGGGAGGAGGGGAGTAGTGTCTGGCAACTGGCTGAGCATGTTTTGCTTAACTTTAAAACCAGCTGAACACTGGAAATATGGCAAGAATATATGAGGGTTGGGTTTTTCTTTACTTATAGCATATGTAAGTGGGAAGAAAACAGAAGTTGAAAGATGAAAAGAGAAGTCTAATTAAATTGAATAAAAAAAAATCTTATAAGCATCAAATTCTTACCCAGAGTCTGTTCTAGAGGGAATGTAGTTGTGCTGACTAATGTCAGCTGAGGGTTTAATTATGTGCTTGGAATCACAGTGCAATTTGGGTTGGAACAGAACATTAAAGGTCATCTAGTCAAGCCCTACTGCAATGAGCACGGACATCTGCAACTAGATCAAGTTTTCAGAGACCTGTCTAGATTGACCTTGAATGTTTGCAGGGATGGGGCACATCTCTGGGCAATCTGTGCCAGTGTCTCACCATAGTCATTGTAAAAAATATCTTCCTCATATTTAGTCAGTCTACCCTTTTTTAGTTTAGAACTCTTACCCCCTGCCCTATCACAATAGGCCCCAATAATAAGGGATTCCCATCTTTCTTACAACCCCTTTTCAAGTACCAAAAGGCTGCAATGAGTTCTACCTTGAACCTTCTCTTCTCCAGGCTGTACAACCCGAGCTCACTCAGTATCTCTTCACAGCAGAGGTGTTCCAGCTCTCTGATAATTTTCGTGGGCCTGCTCTGGACTCACTCCAACAGGTTTGTGTTTTTCCTGTGCTGAGGATCCCAGATCCAGTGTTCCAGTTGGGGCCCCATGAGAGTGAAGCAGCAAGGAAGAATCACCTCCCCAGCCTGCTGGCCAAGCCTCCTTTGATGCAGCCCAGGACACAATTTGCTTTTTGGTCTGCAAGTGCACATTGCCAGCTCATGTCTGGCCTTCTCCCCCCTCACAGCCCCAAGTGTTTCTCAGCAGGGCTGATCTCAATGCCTTCATTCCCCAGCTGGTATTTGACAGATGTATCCCCAGCCCAAGCATGGGACATTACTCTTGTCCTTGTTAACATCATGAGGATCACATGGACACACTTCCCAAGCTTGTGAAGGTTCTTTCCGTCATTGTCATATTTTCTGGAAAATTTCCTTTGCCAGGATTTCTTCTCCTGGAAAGCTGAGAAGCCTCAGAGAGGAATGAAAACAATCATTATATGATTGCTTCTCCTGTGTTTTGCTGCTTTGGGAATGCGGTTGGAGATTGTTTATCCAACAGGTGGGTGCTCAATTGGTTTCCTGTGAATTGTTTTGACTCAACGACCAATCACAGCCAGCTGTGTCAGGACTCTGGAAGCAGTCACAAGTTTTTAATTAGTATCTTGTTAAGCCTTCTGTAAATATTCTTTCTGTGTTCTTTAATATAGTTTTAGTATGGCATTCTTTAATATAATACATTCTATCATAAAATAATAAATTAACCTTCTAAGAACACGGAGTCAGATTCTCAATTCCTCCTTCATCCTGGGGTCCCAGCAAATACCACATCCTTCCTTCCAGCATTTCCTTCCAGCTTGGTGTCAACAGCAAACTTGCTGAGGGTGAGCTCAGTCCCACTGTCCATGTCTTTGATGAAGCTGTTGAACAGAACTGTTTAAAATGCCATATTTAGAATCCTGCTATCAATTTAGCAATCACACTACAAAGTCTGCATTACCCTTACTTTACTGGAAATACCCAATTTCCTCTTTCAAATAAAGAAAAATATTTAAATTACTTTCTTACAACTGCTGTTGGCAAATACTGCCCTCCCCAAGGGTGATCACAATGCACAATGTAACACCTGCGTTACCTAGAAAAGCTCAAAATTGGCTTTTGATGAAGAGAAGGGGAGAGAGATTTCATGATGAATGACATTTAGCACCGTGCCATGGTGGTGGCAAAGGGAAAGCAGCTCAGGAACCAGAACCAATGTTTTCACCCCAGAAACACAGAAAATAACTTCCCAGGATAGCTGCTTTCATTTACTAGAAGCAGGTGTAAATTAAACGGCATTACATTCTTTCTTCTAATAAATAGGTAAAAGGGCTCTTTCACTTACTTTTGCCCAAGAATTAAACTAAAAATGAGTTCCCCACCATTGTGAACTCAACCCAGTTGTATTATAGCATAAATCACTGTGATTCTTTTGTGCTCTGTATCTTTATGCCTCTATGACATGTACCTTTTGTAACAGCAAATTTGGCATCTTAAACCTAAAATTGTTTATGCCCTCTGTTTTTCCTTTGTTTTCTTTCATGCAGATAGATAAAGAGGCAATCATAGAGGAACTATGGAGTACACCCTGAAGAAGGAGGACAGAACAAAGTAAAGTAACAATCAGTTATAGCAAACTCACTTTAATTGTTTTTTATTCACGAAAGATGGTGTTATTAAGAAAATGTTAATATACTGAGATAAGTTATTTTAAAGGATACAGAGCAATTTCATGGTTGCTTTTCTAGTTCAAAAGACCATAGGGAATGCTTGAACAACATAATTTTAAACTTACAACCGGGATCAAAGTTTAAAATGTATAAAATTCAGTGCATGAATTCAAGAAAATAACAAAAAAAATGGACAAGGAAGATAACATCAAATTTCTTAGCCTAATAGTCTCTTTCTTCATGTGGAAACAAAAAATCCAAAAAAAAATTACCATGCTTATTTAGTACAGAAACATGACTGCTAAGAATTCAAATGCACTTATCAACTTGTCCTTAATCTGAATGCATTTGGAAATTGTGAGCTCTTACAGGTTTCAGAATGATTGGAAAATTGCCAAACCAGTTTTTCTGATATTTTAGTACCACTTTTCAGAAAAAAAACTGACTGATGGTAAGTAATTTTGCATGGGGAGAAGACTAGACAAGTTATCCCATTATTGGGTTGTCAGCCTGACATATCCTCAACAACCTTAAAAAATTCTCCAAACCCTATAAAATATGTTGCTTAGGTCACTCTTTTTCCTGTGATTATTAAGATTATTTAGGCAGGGAAAAACCAAGAGCCTACCCTGTGAAATTAATCCCCAAACCAAATAAATTTAAGGTCACGCACAAAAAGCCAAAACATTAAAGTTAGTAGAAAACTTCTATCACTAAATCAAAATTCCCTCATTAGAGAATTGTTTGGAGAGTTGAGGATTTTAATAGGGCGCTCTGATGCTATGAGCTGGTGACACTCAGAGTGCACCTTTGGCAAATCCATGCTTAACCCACAACTCAGACACAGTGAGAAGCTTCTGTTCCTCTGTTCCCCTTGTAAAAAGGTGCATTAGAAGGGGAAAAGAATCAAGGAAGGCAGAGAGTATGATCAGAGGCATGGAACAGCTCTTGCTACTGAGAAGCAATAGCAAAACTTCTTATGAGAGCTCATTTAAAGGAGATGTGACAGGTCTGCAGAGCCATGAGGGGCATGGAGGAAATGGACAGGGAGCCACTTTTACTCTCCTTCAGTGTAAGATCTGAAGGCAATCAAATAAAGTGAGTAACAGCCCAGTTCAAAATGAAAAAAATAAAAGGAGGATTTAGTTCTCAACACAACCAGGTTGTAGATCTGTGTCACTCAAGGAGTTGACAGTCACTCAAAAGTTGAAAACTTTTATTAATTATTTTATGTCAGTTTCAGAATAAAACAAGTAAATCCTCCTTGATTTTAAAAAATATTCCAGAAATGTCACAAGTTTACTTTTTGCTTCCATTTCTCAGCCAAGTAAATTGCCTTTATAAGAAGAGAAATATTTTTTTTTTTTTGTAGAATTCGTTTGGTGAGTAGAATCCATTTTGTTACACAGATGATAGAAAAAGACTTCAGATGAAAAATTTTATCAGAGTTGCAGAGAACAGAAATACCCATGATGTCATTTGTGGCTATACAGTTTCTTTCCCATAAACTTGTCAGCCCATATTAATGTTTGCTTTTGTCAGTATGGAACTTGTTAAATATGGCAGGAAACTTGGGAGAGTAATATGTACTGCAATTTATTCTCATCCCATTGCAGTCTGCAGTCAGAGTGGCTTTATCCTTACACACCAGATTTTTTGGAGGAAGAAAGATGTTGGGATTTTGTTTTTCCCCATTAAGTGAATGCAGTAGAATCTGATAAAACTTGCATTGTTCCTTGCAAAATAATAAAAGCATAAATGAGATGTGTCAGACAGATCCTGTTGTATATTCATGCAGACATCTACAGCTATTCTGGTGCATTACTAAAGAAAACAACCCTGCATTGTTTACAGTATTTTTTTTTATTGATGTAAATGAGCAATTGAAACTAAATTACAGAGACGTGCTTTCTTCCTATTGCAGTTTGACTCACCCATATGTTCCAAAAGGAGGTCTCTTCTACTCAGGCAAAAAATCTCACAGAGGAATAATTGATGAGATATGAATCACTCAATTTCTCTGAAAGAGGATTGGTTTTATAGTCTTACATCCTTTGGTCCTTCCTCACCTTTAATGACATTCACATGGTGCCAGCTGGAATAAGTATCATGAGATAGAGGAACAGTTTGAAACAATCAAAGCCTCTTTTTTTAAAAGAATACAGAATCTTAGAAGGAGAAAGCCTATAAACATATGGTGTTTAGACAGGTGCTCTGTAAAATACAGCTTTCCTCAGGTGAAACTGCTGTCAATGCTTTTAATCAAAAGACTACGAAAAAGCATATTGTTTGTCCTTTTTCTCTTCCCTTTCTCTCCCTTGTGCTTTTTTTCCCCTTCTTTCATGAAAAATAAAAGTCCACCTTTTGTGTTTCTTTGTGTGGGTTTGTTGTTTTGTTGGGTTTTTTTCTCAAAATAAAGGAAGAAAGCAGGGGGAAAGAATAAATTATTCTAAAAAACATCTAAGAAATGTAAGAAAATGATGAGGGCAAGGGAGATACAACTCCTTATTGACCAAGGAAGGGAATACAAATGACTTGATCTCTCACTGAGTAACAGCCCTGCAGAGCTCTTATCAGCTTCTTTTGAGGTGGCTGAGCAGCAGCATGGACTTGCTGGCAGCAAGATCTGTTGAATTTTAAAGGAATATAGGCCTTGGTTTTGGTTTGCACTTAAAGGCAGGTGCACAGTGTGTGGATATGTGTGTCTGTACATGTGGATAAACACACAGGTCTGCCTCAACACAGAGATGTCATTGTCATCACTGGAACATCAGTCATCCTCCTCTTCATTTACTATTAAATTACTACTGAATTCAAACAAATGTATGCCCCAGAAATCCTGCAGTGTCTTCTTGCTCTCTTACCTAAGATTTCAAATGTCCCCACAATTTCACTGTACAGATTCATTTCATGGAATGCAGGTACTGAGGAAAAGTCCCTAAGAAACAGACAAAAAATGAGAGTGTAATTCTCCTTCAGATTGATTCAGCTGAACTCAGGTTTCTGTCTGCAATGCCCACATTTGTGCTGGATATCCAAATTCCTATTGGGCATCAGGGCAGTCTAGGTTTGCACATACATATATGGTACCTCCATTCAAAAGAAAATTGGGAAAGATTGTGTGCCAGAGACACAGAGCATTTTGCAGACACATCTGGAAATAAGGGAATGTGGTCTAAAGCTTTTGAGATATACCTGGGCTACTGAGTAAAGCCTGTACTCAATGCAGCCCTGACTGTAAATCACCTAAAATAAGTTCTTCTGCCTGGTCATCTCAAAGATGGGCTCCGTTCAGGTCCCTGCTGAGTGCAGTGGGAGCAGGCAGTCCTAGACAGTGTGTAAAGCTGGATACACCAGCGCCAAATTTCAGTCATCTTACTCTGAACATAAATACAACTCTGGAGGCACAATTTGGTTGCAGAGATGTAGGTATGTAGGGGTCTGCTACTGTGTGAAACATCCTTGCCAAACCTCCTCTGTCTTTAGGTACTGATCTTCCGTGGGTCCTGTCTCCAGTGTCCAAGCACAGGTGCCTGTGTGGGAAGAGCCAGAACCTGTCCTGTGCTGGACTCAGCATCTTCAGCCAGCTCCAACAACCTCACTTCAGGCCACATCTCAGTCCAAAATTATGTTTTTCCTCCAGTCTGGATCTGATTGAGATGTGGAAGCATCCCTCTCTATTAAAATGTCCAATATCAATACTCTACTTCCTCAGAGAATTAAAATCCCCCTTGCACCTGCAGGTGTCTCAATCCTGCCACTTTCCTCTTAAGTGTGCATTTTGAAAGCTATTCTCAAAAGAAATCTACTAATCTATAATTTTCTATAATAGCTTGAGTGCTAACACCAAGCACAAGATGCATGAGAAACTGCCAATTTATTTTGAAAAAGAATGGGGAGTTATATTGTCCTGTGGCAAGATGACATCCTGATGCTTAAAAAGTCAGTCAATCATTTTGGACTGCTGCCTCTCCAGATAAGATCTGCTTTATTTTTGTTGGATAATAGCTAAATGATTGCAGCTTCATTTCCAGCTGAATCTTTGGCCACTGGTGCTATGCAAGTAATAAACAATTTCTCTCTCCCCACGCTTCTGTTTTTTCCTTTTTTTCTTTTCTCCTCTTTTGCAGTTTTCTTTTTTCTTTTTCACCCTCTTTGTTTTCTTTTAACCTTTTCCATATTTTTCATAGTGTCTGGATTTCCATCCTCTTTCCATCCATTTCCATTTCTATCTGAAATAATCCTCATGTAGAAGTCCCATGCTGTTAATCATCTGCTTCTGAATGTCCGTCTTCCTCTATTTTTTTTCCTTAATTGAGAATTTACCCTCTGACAGAGCTTTCAGCGTTTCCTCTGAATTAGATTTGTCTGTCAGGGAGAAGGAAATCTCACCCGAGCTGAGCCGCGGCGTTGTGAGCAGGGGAAGGGCAGCGGGAGCCGCGGATGCCGCGCGTGGAGCAGCGCTGGGAGGTTTCCAAGCAACCAGACAGAGATGTGCACAGGGGCAGATGGGGAAGATGAACAAAAGTGTGGACAAAGGATCAGACAAGATGAAGGGAGGCGTCGCCATGGCCTGGCCTCTGCCTTATTTCTAATCTCCAGTCGCAATGGTGCCCGTAAATACGGGCTGTGGAAAGATCCAAATTTATTTATGGGGACGCTTGGAGGCAGCAGGGATGGGGAAAGCCTGGAGAGTGATCTTGTCATTGAAGGGTTGTTCTGTCAAGAGTCCACTGTGTAAGCAAAAGGGGACAGATTGTGCATGTGAACACAAAAAGTGCATGTTTGTCACTGGGAGAGAGGGAGTCATCACACAAACATCCTGTTGTATTATACATTGACTAAAAATGATTAGTCAGAACCTGATTCAGCTTCAAAGGATTCACAATCCTTAGAATGGCTTAAATTTGGAAATTAGCTTTTCTTTGGTTTATAAATTCCTTTAAAACTGCTCTTGCACCAATTTCCCACACCTTTGGCTCCCCACAAACAATTTAAATTAAATAGGTCTACTCAAAATGGTACACAAAAAAAAGTTGTAAAGTTGTAATGCAGAATCCTTATCTCCTTGCTTCAGTTTTGGCAAGGGGATTCACATCTATCACACCTTTTAAGCATTTTCTATTCCCTTGTTAGGTTTCCAGGCTTGAAATAACTGGGATACAGTAAATGTTTAAGTAACCATATTTGCCTTTTGGAGAGTAATATGGCAAGATAAAGCATCAACAGCTGTCTTCAGCTCCTCCTGTACTCTTTAAACCAATTTAAACAGACCATTGATAAACATAAGAACCTCAAGTTTCCCTAAAAGGTTACTTAAAAGCATCCTAAATATGCAAGATAGGGGGAACAGATGTAGAACAAAAAGATGATGAATACACTAGCCACTGTGTTTTCCTGTTATTAAAACTGAAAAGGAACACATATGTTGTCAATGAAATGTTACAATATATTTTAGTCTACTTATTTTTGTAAAGGGCTAAAAAGTTCTTTATAAACAGAGAAGAATGAAAATGTTTAGAACACATGATGATTGAAAAAACTACAAACTTTCCCTTTTTTTATAAAATACCTTAAATTTAACAATAAAATACACTAAATCTAACAATATTACATTCAGAATAAACATGCTGTGAAATATAGGAACAAGCTTTAGTCCCTTTCTGCTGAAGGGAGCATTATTAAGTCAGTTTAAATTCATGGGGTTGTCTTCACTTGTGGATATAAATTGTTAGAATTTACAGCACCTCTTCTAAAGTTAACAAAATAATCTGCATAAGTATCTTGTATTTCCTGATATTGTCCCAAGATATTTATTTGGAAAATTATAACATATTTGTAATGGTCTATCCAAAATGTTCTGAAGGACCATGAAACTCTTTTTTTTTTCCTTAACATGCTTCTTTTTCAGCTTTTACCAATATTTTTCCGCAACACTCTGTTAAATTGAGAACTGATTTTTGAGCCTGGTGACCACAATGATCCAGCAATTCATGTGAACAAGTCAATTTTTTCTAGGTCATAATGACAGAGTGATGTTTTTAGAGCCTGGTGTTCAGAGAAATGCAGCAATTTCTTTCTCCTTGGAAAAAAGCCTAAAAATGACAGTGACCACTGCAAGATACTGTGTTCCTCAGTAGTCCTCTCTTAGAGGAATATAAAAGTTTGAGCGAAGAAATAGCTCTAAATGTTGCTAAGTCAGTGTCTGAAACACCTCTGACATACAAAAACTGGTTTCCTTGTTATTCAGCTACCATTTCAAAGTGTTTCCCCAAGGTTAGCTTGAGGGTGAGCTGCACCAGCAGGAGACTCCATCATGGAGTGGTCTCAGCATTTTTCTGCCACATCTTAGTGGCAATTCATGTCACACATAATTCATTATAGAGCTCAGGGACTCCCAGACCTGCCAGTTGAGAGGTGTGTCACCTGCATTTACAAGCTACAGAAGCATGGCCTGATCTCTCAGCCCTTATAAATTCAATTTCTGGGCAGCCTTTAGAGCCAAGTTGCCACATGATCAGCCTCTGCTGAGCTCTCACAAAGGCTTCTACACGGGGGAGCACAGACTTGTATTACAACAATTTTACATATCTCCCTCTTTAGCTGGTAGGAACTTCACTGAAGTTGGAAATGAGACATCAACCAAATAAAATGCATTTTTTAAACTTGAAATTATCCACCCACCCAGTTCATTTTATTTTGCCTTGCTTGCCACGAGAATGGCATTCAGATTGTGAGATGCCCTATTTGGGGCTGCAATGCTGTTTGTTTATCAGAATGGATGTATACATCATGCACGCATTAGAGCCATGCATATGGCCATCAGGATAATCAGAGGAGAAAGAAAAGGTACAGATTGCATCTGCCAGTGAAACAACCTCCTACAGCCCTAATTAAAAAAAGTAATAAAGAAATAAATGTAAATCCACAACTCAGTTATCTCTGAGTAAGACATAAGCTGGTATTTGTTCTCAAACAAGATGATCATTAAGGAAATTTATGTTACTTAAGAAAACATATATACCTCTGAGCTGAAGTAACAGGAAAACAAACTGATTGAGTAAAACCTGTGGGAGTAAAATAGAATACTGTAAATTGAGAGACCAGACTGGGCACAGGAATGCAGCTATCTGGAGAAACTGTGGATACACCAGATATTCTCCTTGGAGCTGCCTTAGGAAAAGGATTTCTAGCAGAGCAGAGGTCAAAAAAGCAGTTCTTATAGTTTCTAGAATGAGAATGCAAATTCAGATGCTGTAAGTTATTCAAATTGAATATTGCCCTGGATATAGGACTGGCAGGGAGGGACTCCTGTATCATACCTGGAACTGTAATTTTTTGGAGAGAGGACACAGCAGGGAATGGAGGAAACAGATGATCCCACATCTGCCTGTTGGGGAGCTATTTTTGTAAAGGTTGCAAGCAGAGATCTGGCTAAATCTTTTTAGCAAAATTATTCTCCTTAGAATATGCTACTTTGTCTTAACTGAACCACTTCATGATGAAATGTGTCAACTGAATTTTGATCAGAATTTCTTTTTCTTTGTGTTTAGGGCAAAATTCCCAGTGAGAGAAAACCTACTTCACAGTATCCAATATACTAATGATTAAGCCCTCCATGATCTCTGCAGTTGAAGGAAACCTTGATTCTCTGTCCCAGCTGAACATTTTCCCTCTTACCAGTGAATATTTTAACCATGTGCTAACCACATCCCTGCTATCCCAGGGTGCTACTTCCTTCCTCCCCAGAGCTGCCTACCAAGGATTTCCAAAGATGCTTTTTACAACCTGAAATCAAAGGGCAAAAGCCTTCTCTCTCAAATGCTGAGATTTTCTTCCCATTAAACTCTTGCAATATGCAACTCAGCAAGAGAGATTGGGAAATTGCCATTTCCCAACTCGTGTGCTCCTGAGCTGGTGCCAGGCACAGTTGGCACTAGAAAACACAGCCTTAATTTAGGGTTTTTAAATGGCTTTAAGATAAAAGATGGTAGATTTAGATTAGATATTAGGATGAAATTTTTGATTGTGATGGTGTGAGACACTGGCAGAAGCTGCCCAGGGAAGTTGTGGATGCCCCATCCCTGGAAATGTCCAAGGATGAGTTAGATGGGGCTTTAAACAAGTTGGTCTGTGGAAGATGTCCCTGAGCAGGGGCATTGGAACAAGATGATTTTAAGGTCCTCTCCAACCCCAACAATTCTGTGATTCAATAATTCTGTGATTCCCTTGCACAAAATAGAGAGTCCACGAGGATAAAACAGCCACAACTTTGTAAGGTGTTATGGATGGTGCTTTATTCTTGTCATTCCTCCTCAAATGGAGCAGTTTGATTTCACAATTAATCTGTGCTGACCTTATTAGGCTGTAATAACTTCAGAGTATCAGAAGCCACGACTCCTGCCTGTATTTTGCTCAGTAATTCAATTACAATGCATGTGGAACAGCCATGTAACACCAGCATTGTGTATGTAGGCCACTTGAAATATAAATGGACACTATTTAAAGAGTGGAGGCATTTAGATATAAATAACTGAGGAGTGCAATCAGCTTTATAACATCAGCTTTAAAAACCCAAGCTTGCCATTTGCTTACAATCAACTATTTCCCATTTGCAACAGTTATTTCTGTAAGTTTGCTCTTCTGTTTTCAAGAATTCCTTAACCCCAGTTTGAAGTGAAACTTGCTGGTGTCAGCTATTGCTGGGGGGAAGGAGGGGAATCTTATTTCAAGTAAACTGGGTCAGTTCCCTTCTTTGTCATTATGAATAATTTCATTGCTGCAGTTGAAAAGAACTTATGTAAGTTGTCTGGATCAGGGAGATACTCAATTCACACAGCAGCAAACGGCCATGAGATGTGGGGTTGCATCTACCTATAGCATATAAACCACCTACACCATATGTATTCTCTGGCAAGTCAGAGAAATTTTTTTCTTTTAGACAAACTCATTAAAGTAAGCAAAATTGGTTCCATTAACACAGAAGTTTATATCTGTATCTAAAATAAAATATTACCACACATATATATTACAAGCATGGCCCTTTTCATTTACATTACACTTTTTTTTTGTTTTATCTACTGAGTTTATTTAAATTATTAGGTATGAATGCATAATTCATCAATAATACTTATTAAAACTGCGTTAAAATGTTGTATAATTTAACACAAACATAAAATTCTATGCTGACTTATCTATAAGCCTGTTGTGATTCTTGTGAGTCAGCGTATCACCAATATTTTTACTTTTACAGTCTTTGAGGTCTTATTTCTTTCCAGATTTCTTTATTTCCAGATTTCTAAGGGATTTTCTTGGTTCGGTATTTTTTGCCTGAAAATATATTATGTATGATCCCAAAGAGGTGGAAAGAGAAGAACAGTAAGACTCACAAATAACATGAGTTCTTTCAGAAGAACTTTTCCATAGGGTTTTAAGATACCAAAATATTTATGCATTGTCTTTGAGTTTCAATGTTATCGTACTAAACTCTGTTTTCTGTTATGCAAGTGAAAGCTGTCTCAGGGAGTCTAAAAAAATCTTATTTTGAAATACAGTCAGTCATCAGAGATTTAAGTTTTGTAAAAAGCATTTATATTCATCAGATACAGAGAATCGATGTGAAAATTCTACAGTTGTTAAATATCTTCTTCTTTCTTTTCTGGAAGAATAATCTTTACCTTTGTCCACTGCATCATATCAGAGGGGTCAGCTTCAAACAAAGAAAAGATCAGTTTCCCAAACTGAAGGAATTAGATCAGGATTCAAGAGATTAAGTTTATTTTGGGGCGCTGATACAGGTTTCCAAAGCACCCTTAGCTAATTACATTGGCTAAAATTTTTCCATTGCTTGTATGAGCAGTACTGCACATCATGAATCCTCTCATTTGTGTGAATAAGATTAATTATGAATTATTCATGTCAAGTGTACTGAAAAAAAAAATTCCCAGAAGCAATTTTTTTTTATTATTAAAGAAAGAATACTTTACCATCTGATCAAATTCATATCCTTCTACTTCTGATATTAGAGCAACACATTTTGTCTTTTTTTTTAGAAATCAAGGTAAAGATTTTATTGGTTGAACCATATTTTCTTCTTCCTCATTACTACAGCAGTCTTTTTTAATGAATTATGGTAGATTATGTGTGATATGGTTTGCAGGCTGTGGTCTCAAGACACAATGTTTTCACTGCTTCCCCCAGGACACCGTGCTTCAGCCTAATGTACTGCACAAACAATTCCTAAATATTGCCACACTGCCATCATGCCTTTAGCATTACACTTGTTTTAAAAGAAGTCATGGTTGGGCAACCACCTCACTTCCTTTTCCAGCTGGCACATAGATGGTTTGGGTTAAAAGGGATCTTAAAAGATCTTCTTGTTCCATGGCCAGGGACACCTTCCACTAGACCAGGGTGCCCCAAGCCCATCCAACCTGGCCTTGAACACCTCCAGGGATGGAGCATCCACAGCTTCTCTGGGTAACCTGTTCCAGGGTCTCACCACCTTCAAAGTAAAAATTTCATCCTAACATCTAATTTCAATCTATTCTCCTTTAGTTCAAAACCATCCTGCCTTTTCTATCACTATTTACCTGTGCCAAAATTAATTCTTCCAATAAATATCTTTCTTACATAAATATCAATTCATTATTATTTTGGTCAATGAAAAGTTTAAAGAAAAGTCTTTTTTTTCTCCTTCAGGGCAAAGAGCTTTAAGACCTTCAGTCATAAGAGCAGAAACTACCTAATCCCAATCAACAGCTTCAACAGATTCTAACTTGGACTAAACTGTGGAACAGAATCTTCTAGACAAGGTTTTTAATACAAAACAGACATTGCTTCTTTGGCTATTCCCCTAGATGTCCTCACAGGCCATCCAAAGTCACTCACAGGCCTGTGGATGTCCAGTAAACCTTAATTCTTCACAGTGCTATAATTTTACTACTCCTACACCCTCTCCCAGCAGGCTTTGATGCTAAGGCTGCTTTCACTAAGCCCTACAGGCTCAAACCTTGTTATGTAACACTGTGAAACACCAAATTTGACCCCTTGTACATGGCCAAATGATGTGAGAAAGTTGTTTTCTTACATACAGAAACAAATATATGGGGAGGTGGTTCAAACGTAACTAAATTAATGGCAGATTTAATAGATGAAAAAAAAAAAAACATATAAAATAAGAAAAGTTTGTGAAAGAGGGATGGGGTTCATGTGCTTTATGCTGTCCATTGTACTGTGCTGTCCCAAACATTAAAATGACCACATGGAGAGGTGTCTCAGATGTCTCCCCTGCTCAGCACTCAGTAAAATGCAGAATAGGGACACCTGGAATATCACAAGGTGAAATGGACATTGGCTCTGTGTCAAGAGGATCCTTGAGCAAAAAGGGTCAAGGGAAAAGTGGGGTGAGAAGAAAGCAGTGTGAGTGGTGGACTGAAATAAAATGCTAATAAAGATGTTAGAAACTTCTATTTGTAATTAGCTTGAATGAAATCTGCATAATTACAAGTCTGAATAGAAATGCTCTAGGGGAAAATGTGGAGGCTGCTGTGCCCCATCAGTGAATATTCATCAACAAAAAAGGAGGAAATGAGTCCTTGACTTCTGCTGGGATCCCTTGGCAATGGCAATGTCTCATGGTATTTCTTAAGTTATAACCTGCCCTTCTGACTTTGCAGTCCCTTTCCACTATGATGAAGTCCTGTTCACTTTCAAGCCATAGACTGACTGCTTTCTTGAGGAGAAATATCATCCACAATTGAGAATAATGACTGGAACTAACATTTTATTTGTGCCACTAGGTCTCTTAGAAGAAACTGAACCCAAACCTTTAAATGATAAAATGCACTAAGGTATACCCTAATGCTTAAGTGCACTAAGAAACTGTCAGAGAAGGCATCAAGGACTTGTATCCTACTTTATGCTTTGCTACATTTGCATTAACGAAACATTATAAATAGGTGTCACCAAGACTGACAGTGACTACCCAAACCCTCTATTATTGTAACATCCTACTAGATCTTGTTATTCATTATCTATGGTTTCATTATCAGGTTTACTGTCCATGGTAACCATTACATCAGGCTGCATCTGAGTATGATCTGATGGATTTATTAAAAGCCACTTCTGGAACTCTACAGCACTTTACAGTTTTCTCAAAGTTAGTGCAATGGATGATTCATGTTCTATCCCTTGCCTTTAAGGATGATGGAGCTAATCCAATTTGGGGGTGGGAAGGAGTGAAGCAGACAGAGTAGTGATGCACAAACACCCAGGGTTCCTAGATGGTATCTGGGGATGCAACTGTCTGAGTTTGGGAAACAGAAAAACAGGAGCAGTGAAGTGTTCTCTCATGGGTAATGCTGGGAGGCTGCAAATGCACTGAAGTCAGGCTAAGGAATGCATTTTCCATTTTCTAAATTGTCATGCTCCCAAATGGGCTCTTAGAGATGCTTTGCCATCTTAAAAAAAAAAAATCAAAAATCATACGGTTTCAAAGGTCAATTACATTAAAAAATGCTGAATCCTTTTACATTAATTCTCTAAGTGTTTTTATTCCAAGGGTTTTCACTGGGATGTCAAATTCAATTTCTCTTTTTCTTCTCCTGGGTCACGGATACTTAATATTTTTTACTGACACATAATGAACTCTTTTCTTTAATATGTAGCTGCTTTAAAATTAGTCTCTTAATGATTAGCTCAATTTATTGTGCAGTGCTTGGGTGAAAAGGGCCTTTTGGGGGGTTGGGTTTTAGGCTTTTTTTCTGTTTTCTATTAGGTCTCTGTTATTACCAGGTATTGTTAGGAAGAAATTGGATCAAGCAGTAACACTAAGATATCATCAAGCACCACCAACACAAAAATGTGGGGAAAATGAAATGTTAAAATCACTGATATGTAGAATTTTGCCCATCTCTTCTTTTGAGAATATCCTTTTCTTCCTCTAATGTAAAATAAGATTGATGAATCTTTGGTGAACATTTATCTGGAAAAAATATTTTCTTCTTAGATTTTTGAGCTGCATACTACCATTTGTGTCAAACTATAAGAGTGAAAAAACATCCGAAGAAAAAAAGGGGCATTTCGAAGAAGGCCCAAAACTTCTGCACTGGTGTAGTTCTCCATCATCCTGAAAGGAAAAGGCAGCTGTGATAAATGCTGCACTGAAAGCATCTAGAAAGCTTCAGATCTGAAAAGTCTTTTTTCCATTCCAGATATTTTCTAGTGCTCAGCATTAACTATTCTCAACTCTCTTCCTTTTTCTGCCAATCATTCACACATGAAGAAGATGAAAGCAGCAGGAAAAGAGGACAGAGTAGAGAATTGCAGAGAGAAGTGCAGTACTCTGAAAATAATTTAGAAGTCAATGAAATTAGGATAGCTGCATTCATGTGTAATAATGGACTCATCTCTTAGCACCTTTTAATGTCAATATTCTCTACATGTTGCTCGGGTCAGGACATTGTGCAGACTCACTTTTGACTGAGCTTTTGCTTTGTACTGAATCCTTAGATCTCAATTCATTCTTCCCAGCACTCACCTGACATGTGAGCAGCTCACCATATAATTGCAGGTTTGTTTTTGCAATGAAAACAGAATGGGCTCCTATTCCAAACCCTTTGCAAAAGGCAGGTACTATTGATTAAGAGCAAACATCTTGAAAAGTGGCAGGCTGGAGAATGTAAAAAAGCCACCTGAAGAGGGTCAGAGAACATCCATTACCAGCTGAGGGCTGTTTGCTGAGCTGTGTGGGATGAGCTGCTGGATGTGGCACCCATGGGCTCTGTCTGGCTGCTCCCAGCAGAGTCTTTGGTGTCACATTTAGTGACAGCTTGATTGCCCTGCCAGTGAGAGTCACCCCCCTGCCTTGCCTTTACTCAGACCAGCTCCCATTGAAGTCAAATTCTCTCCCAAATCAGAGAAATCTCATTGCTGGTTTCTCAGGTCATCATTGTTAGTTGTATCAGCTCTGAAGCTAAGAGAGATGGGAAGCACCCAACAGCCTCTGAACTTCTTGACTCTTAAACGTGATTTCCCTGATCAAGAGAGTTTGTCACTACGGTAAACAAGAATAACTTCAATAAAGAAGGAAACAATCATTCTTTTCTGTGAATAATGAAGGGATTTGAATAATATGGAGGAAAAAAATCCACACAAACAACCAAAACAAAGGAAATGCTTCTAAATTAGAAGTAACACCTTTACAAAAAACTGTGCATTGTCTTGAAGGTTTGTTGGGTTTATCCAAGTGTGTAAGCTCCTGTGAGTGAGCACTTGCTGCTCTAATCACTGGCATCAGTAATTAGTGGAACAATTACTTTAAGAGAAATCACTGCTGCTCACAACTCTATTCTCTACTCCTCTCTCTTAGTATGGATGGATGACATTTCTATGGCACACTGAAAGTGAAAAGGGAACCTTCCCAGTCCTGCCAAGTTCTTGCATATAGAACTGAACAAAGCTTTCCTACAGCACAGATTCTTGCTACAAATAAACATTTCACATTTTTCAAGAAAATGCCAAGATTAGTGACCACTTTCAGTTCATTTCCATAAAATTTAGGAAATTATTTGCCTGCTACTTTAGAAAGAAAATACGCTTGCTACAAGGATTTTGAGAGTGCCTCAGCTGTTCTTTCCAGCATTTACAGTGTACTGAAGAAACTTAGATAAAAAATATTGGAGGGTACCTTGATATTGGCTCTTTGAAACATTAATAAAAATATGATACGTGATTAAAGAGTGACAGCATTTTCTGCAGCCATGTTTTGTGTGTGCAAGCAGATCCTGCCCAGGACTGGATGTGCAAATCAGGGAAAACACCTGACTGGCCATGCTCCTTTCTCTCTCACAGCTGTCAATGCAATAATCTGAGAAAACTGGGGACACTGCATGCAATGCAAAGTTCCATTTTGCATATAATATGAATATTTATTGTCTTGTTTACATACATTCCCTGCCATCAAATCCTTCATTTCTTCACTCTTCCTCCTAGCAAATCTGTAAGTCTTTTTCTTCTGGAAGTTTCCATTCCTCTGCATGATTTTGTCATCACTCTAAAACCTCACTGATCAGTTGAGAGCATCATGGGGTCAAAAGCCTCTACCTGGCTCAGACTATTGTAAAAGCTGGTTGGGCTGCTCCTCCCCTCTGCTCCATGGCAGAGATTGTATTGAGTGTAAAGAGAGACAATGATCTCCTGCAAAATCATCACTACACTGAGCTGGCCATTTTGCCATCCTGGGCTGAACAAGATACAAAGAAAGGCAATACTGTTTCTATGACACTTTTCAAAATATTTCAATATTAATTATTAAACTCTACAGCTCAGATCCAAAGCCACTAAATAGCACATAGTCAGAGACCATAAAAGCCTTTTAAATTGTCTAGTCCATCAATTTTTTTGATACAGAATTTTTGCTTGGGTTTTGTCCAATCTAGACTTAACATGTCCCAGCATTTTCCTTCAGAGGCTCTTCTCCTGCCAGAGCTGTTCAGGCAGATGGTATAACCAAATCAGGAAAAAAGGGACATTTCCTGTTTTGTGCGGCTCCAAATATGCATTATGATATACATCTTGATATTTGGTGATGATATTTGAATTTTCTCATGCTAAAATTTAGTACATTTTAGTAAAATCATCCTCATCTCTTATCTCTTACACCACAGTCCCATGAAATCCTGATCATATTTTTGTTTGATAATAATCAGAAAAGAGATATTTGGAAAAAATATGAAGTCTATTATGGAATGGCATTACATGTGTTCCACTATGTATTGTGATATATTATTATCCTTTCCATATATTTTATTGCATTATATCATATGTATTTTATTTATATTAGTGTATTGAAATTATGATATAAACAATGCCTTATAAGGTGTTGTGTTTATTACAGCACACACTTTATTAAGTGTTATGGCATGACAGAGTACCTGCATTTGCATACTATTTGAAATTTAATCAGAGACAAGAAACCTATAAATAAGAGCAAAATTTTTTTTCACCAAAACCTTAATTTCAACTCATTAAACCAATGGAAGTTTTTCCATATCCTTGAGTAAAACAATAGGACAAAAGGTGTGGGCTTCAAGATCAAAAAGGATAGATTTAGATTATTAGGAAGAATATCTTTATTATGATGGTGATAAGAAACTGACATAGGTTTCCCAGAGAAGTTGTAGATGCTCCATTTCTGGAAGTGTGTGAGGCCAGGCTGGATGGGGCTCTGAACAAGCTGCTCTAGTGGAAGGTGTCCCTGACCAGGACAGGGGTGTTGGGACAAGATGATCTCTAAGGTCCCTTCCAACCCAAGACATTTTGTGATTCTATGTGGCTTTTCACATGCATTTTAAAATCCAAAAAATCTTATATTATGAATAGAAAGATTATATTACAATTATATGCCTTTTTTCCCCGTGAGTATTTGTATTAGCCCATATAATTCTCCTTAATTTAAATTACTTACTTCATTTCCTTACTAGTTCCTTTTTGTGGGTTTGATTCTTTTGTCTGTCTTCTGTTAGGGCCTAAAATAAAACATGAGAAAGAAATAGAAGCATTTGTTCTCAAATTCATTGTATCTGACATATTCAGCATTTCTAACACACTGATTTTTTCCATTCCCAGCTATAAAATCTAAGCTAGAAGACATAAGGCTTCTTTAGGAAAAAAAAAAAAAAAAAGATAATCAAAACAGAGAAAGACTTTTACATGAGCAGCAAGCTCAAATCTTAATTACCTGTAGACATCCAGAGATAGTTTCAGACATTCCCAGAGGTGAAGAGGGGTTGTTCAAGTCACCTTCCTGTAATTATATGAAGACAGGAGTGGAAACCATTGACACATGGCAAATGAAACCGATCTTGAGGAGCACACTGTTATAAAGAATCAGTGAAGTATGCACCACTAGGCTTTGACCTTCATGCAGCAGGAGGCAATGAAACAAAATTCTTTGATTTAAGAGAGCGTGTTTTATGAAAAAAAAAAAAAAAAAAAAAAAAAGAATTGGATAGTTTATGAAGCACAGGGAGCCAGGATTGCAGCTGGCACTGCATGGGTGCACAAAAAGTTAGGAGAAAGTGGTAAGGAGACTTCCCTCTCCTTAACTCTCTTCTTGGTCCTTGGACTTTGTGGGTGTGAAGGCTCCAGTGGAGATCAAGGACTGGAGACCCAAAGAGTGCAGAAAAGGGTAGTGGTGCTCTCATCTTCTGGGCTAGCAATGTCAGTGGGGAGACAGCACAGTGGAAGGGAAAGAGGAGTATATCCCCTTTACCTTAAATGCTTTAACAGAATGTTTCCAGTCCCTGTGGACTCCCTAAATTCTTGCCCCATCTTAAACCAAAATTAGACTATATCTTACGACAAAATGGGCTGTGGCCTTCTGAGTATCTCTGAACTAAAAAAAATAGCTGAGGAAATGAAACCTGCTTTCACAAAGCCTAAATTTTCAGGATAGGGTTTGGATAATTTGAAGACTGATGAATCAGACAAGATGAGCAGCTAAAATCCTGCCCTGACCAAAAGCTATAAGCTGCCTTTTGCTTTTTTTCCCTAGCACCTATTCAGTTCTGTCTGTGTCTCCTGAGCACAATGTTAAGGTGTATTTCAGATTCTCTGGCAGATCTCTTGGGGTGGACATCCCACAGAACATCAGTGTTTTTTCCAAGGTTGTCCCAGTACTTGTGAGCAATGGTAAATCAAGGATGGACTGGAAGATTTTGGTTATAAGTCAGGAACAGTGATTTTCAAGACTGTTCTGTTCTCCATGATTTAAATGTATGTTTGCAGAGACTTGCAGACTTGCAGCAGAGTAGCACAGGGCTGAGATCTGGGCAGAGAGTAAGTTGGACAGAAGACAGTCAAACAAGGGAATTATGGCAAAAATCAGCAGCAGAAAATGATATTAATTCTTCTTTTGATTACCAGTCTGGTCTTTAAGCTAGAATATAAGATTGTTCACATGCCATGATACTGTTCTTAAAATCTTACTTAAACCCACGCTTTGTACAAGGAGAGAAATCTTTGCTAGTCCTAATACAAACAAAGAGTGAATAACAATCAATGCTTATTAACTCATCCCGAGGGCGATGAGTTAACCCACTGAAATGTCATCACTGCAGTGGAAATGCCACACCAATCCTCATCAGTTACTGATTTTTGTAAATTGTAAATTTAGAGCTAGAAACGAACACACTGGGGTGAAACCTTAAAGAGGATAATGTGCCACCAGGTCACATTTAGATTTGCCAAGGAAGGGCATTCCATCAGCAGCGTCCAATATTTCAGGCAGCATCCAAAAGCTGTGACTTTGTTTTCTCTCTTGGTCACTGCAGATAGTTTGTGTTACACCCCCATAAGACGACAAACCTCATTATTTTAGTTGTCATTATGAGCCATTTTAATGACCTTATATTTGTCTTGCATTTCAGTACTAAGAACAGTGTTTGACTCTGCAACTTCCCCTATAAATGTTTTCCCAATTGACACATTATTGAATTCTCTACCTGTAAAGGACAGGTCAGGCCCTTAACACCATCTGTAGCTGTGTTTGCTATGGTTAAAGCCATTTTACTTTCACACTTGACATGGATTCCCTGTTACTGAGAGCTCCAGCACTTTTTTCCCTGTCAGGCCTTAACTACAACAATAAACAACCCAGCACATTCAAAATGCTGCAGCCAGAGAGGAACATATAAATATTTCATCATGCACTAGCTCTGAGAAAAATGTGAACAAATTAAGGCTCTCATGTTGCGCTTGTGAGACCAGTATTTTATCTTCTCTCTATTAAAAAAGTAATAATCAGAGAAATGCTGTAAACTAACATGAGGTCTCCTGAGCAACATGCAGCATGTCATTAGTCTGGCTATTTATATCCCACCCAGAGCCCCAGAAGTCATGGAATAAGGAAAGGGTAAGCAATAATTAGTGCCGGAAGAGTACTGAGTTCAACGTGCAAATGAAACAAGTAGTAATCATCCAGATGGTGTCATCTCTTTGGAGGTTCACTCTGACTGAGGATTATTAATCTTTCTCTTTTTTTTTTAATTTTTTGTTCTTTTTAATGCAGCCCACAGAAAAAAAAATAAATGCCAAGGGTTAAGAGCCAATACAGTATCATTTATTACTGCTGTTAATTAGTTGTGTGATGCTGATGCCTGGAGATGTAAAAGAACAGAGAGCAGGGCCCTGTTGTGCTGAAATTTCTACAAATAGAGAGATGGTCCCAGCTAGGAACTGTGAAAGGCCCACAGGCAAAGTGGCTTAGCCAGAGAGCATGGGTTTTCTGAAGCCTTGCCACATAATCAACATTTTGTTACCTTTTTATTTCCATTGTCATTTTCACCTCTTCTCTGCCTTCCCATTCTCATCCTTCTAATTTTCATTCTCTTCTGATTCCCTTCTCCAAAATTCTACTCTCAGCCTGACCTTGGATTTCTGCAGGAATCCTGATTATGTTCCCTTCTCTCCTCTTTTAGAAGCTCTTTTGGAAACAGCACTTTTCCACCCAATTCCTTCCTGCTTTACAGAATCTACAGCCCATTAGCAATTTATAGCACTGTATATGATCAGAGTCATCTGTGAGGCTAAAATCTGCTTTTAGAAACCAATATTCTGCTTTTGCTAAAGTCAGAAAAGTAACACAGTTTATAATGAGGGCAGATTCTGATGTGTGTTCTTTTCTATATTTTCAGGCACTTTAAAGCCAGACTTAACACCTCCTACAATAATACACTACCACCAACAAAATGTAGGGTAGAATTTCCTTTGCCCTAAATTCTGTGTAATCTTGAGTTTTATTTGTCCCTTCCTAAAACTGAATATTCTCCTTGGCATTACTATTATTGCTGATATGGCTATTAACCATATTCTCTCTGTATTCTGCATTTTATTTGCAATAGGTGTTACCTGGTGCCATGTATGACCTAAACCTCAATCAGAACGGACACTTTGGGGGGGAAGGAGTTAATTTTACTATGAGACAACATTTTTAAGAGGTTATTGGTTTTTCTTGACCTTTTATTGTTGTTTCTGCTGCTGCTGTTCTTTTTTATACATTTAGAAGATTAAAAAAATTGTGGGCCTCAATTCAGGCACTTGTGATCACATTGTACACTCATCTTAAACTGATGCAAACAAAGGTATAATCAGGTATCCACACAAAAGTCACACTTTTGTTGAGGAAACCAAAATGTAACTTTCTTGCATTCAAAGATTTTCTAATATTTAACAGAAGAGGCCAAATTGCTTTGTTATTAAGATGGGGTGTCACAAGGAGGAGGGAAAAGAGGGGAACTGTTGGCTGGGTATTTCATTTCATTCCATGATTTTTGCAGACCACCAGGCTCCTCAGTCTTCAGCAGCTCTGGCTGTCAATTTTTTTACTGAAAAATGAGAATTCTTTATTTCAGCACATAGATAACCAAAGAACAACAGTTGCTGTGACACTAAAATGGGGAGAGACTGCAAAGGACATGTCAGAAAAGCAAGAAGGGCATATTTTCAACACCTAAGTCCTTTGCAGATTCTTAGCCCAGCTATCACACAGAATCAAACACCTTACAGTGACTGAGGAGGGATTAAAAACTGATTTCACAAAACTGTGCTCCAAGCTGAGGCAGAAGTAGGAAATTGGGAACTCTGAGGAGAGGACACCTAAGCTTCTGCTCTGGCCCTTAAGTGCTCTTAGGCTTCAACCACCCTTAGGCTTCATTAGGCAATTACTTCCCACTGGGGACACAACTGGAGGTGGGTGAGGAGCTGTGGAGCCACAGCCTTGAGGCTGCAGCTGTTGATGTGCATTTGCCAAGATGTTCCTAAGGTAAGAGAAGAAAAGATTTTTGGGGTTTTTTTTTGTTTTTTTTTTTTTTTTTTTGTTTTGTTTTGGTTGTTTTTGTTTGTTTTTTTTTTTAACTCATATCTTCCAGAAGTGTACACGATCTCAATCTGAATATCCTTCCTGGTTTGGATGCTTTTCTTATGTGGAGTAATTATTGCACAGGGGCTTCAGTGAACATTTCCCCCTTTAATCAGGCCCTCTACATAACTCTAACCCACCACTTTCTTCTGGGTAACATGTTTCTCCTTAGCTTTGTGTCTGGGGAATGAAGAACTGGCCAAACCAGTTTCCTGCTCTGGGTGCTCCTGATTATCAGCACAGTGAACTGTTCATCCTGTCAGCAAGCACAGGAGTGCAGAAAGCTGGTGACTTTACTGCCATTGTCCTGCAGAGATCAGCCTGTGCCAAGCCTGGGGCATCCATTAGGTCCTTCAGTTGTGTGAGGGGCAGCACAGCCTCTGCTTGCCAGCCAGGATGCAGAAATTGAGGCGTATTTGGAGGTGGGAGTTGAAAAGGAAGACTTTTCATGGGAATATGCTGCTTCTATTTCCACTTGCATGATGAAAAGTCTCTCCTAGGTGTCCAGAAATAGATTTTTTATTATTATTTTGTTCTTTTTTTCTGCAAAAGAAAGATCAAAGATTGCAATGAGGGATAGCCTGCAATGTGGTGCAGGGGAAATGTCTGTCCCTGCTCCAGATAGTGTGGCAGAGGGCCAGCCTGCATGGCTATGAAGCTAAACGTTGCATTTTTTTTCATTCTTTGTAAAAAACATACCAGAATTTAATCACATTCTTGAATGGTGCCAGTACAACAGGTTGGACAAATCTTCCCAAAAAACCTCAAAAAAAACCCCAAGTGCTCCTGAGTGCAAGGGGAAACACAGTAACTACATTTTATAATAGCTTGCCTTGAGCTAGAGCAAGGGTCACTGGAGTCAGTGAGCAGGCTTTGAGAGCAGAAATAAGACACGGCTATTCCTCACACTTGCTGTAATGCACTTTTCTTCCATCACAGCTCTTGTGACTAATCCATGAATAGTTTATTCAGGCCCACGGATGCCGGATGTTTGTCTCTCCTTTTCTCACTCAAAGCTGGAGTGCTCATCTTGCATGATCAGAGAATCATAGACTGACAGAATGTTAAGAGGTTGGAATGGACCTTGAAAATGTTTAAGCCTTATCCAACCTGGCCTTGGACTCTTCCAGGGATGGGGCAACTTGATCCTGTGTCTCTCCAGTCTGACGGTAAAGACTTCCTTCCTACTATCCAGCATAAATTTCCCCTCTTTAAGTTTGTACCCATTATTCCTTGTCCTATCACTACAGTTTCTGGTGGAGGGTCCTTCTCTGGATTCCCTGCAGCCCCTTCACATCCTGTAAGGTCACTCTGAATTCTCATTGGAGCCTCCTCTTCTCCAGGCTGAACAGCCCCAGCTTTCTCGGCCTGTGTTTGTGGGGAAGATGCTCCAGCTCTCTTGTCAGCATCAACATCATGGTTCTCCTCTAGACTTGCTCCAAAAAATTCCCCATGCTTTTTATGCTGGGGGCACCATAACTGTACAGAGCACTCTGGGAGGGGTCTCACAAGGACAGAGAGGAGTGAGAGAATCCACTCCCTCATCCTGCTGCCCATTGTCCTTTTGATGCAGCCCAGGATTTTGTTTGCTTTCATAAGAAACCATAAGAAGGTGTTTCATAAGAAGCACAAGGCTGGCTTTCCTCACCTTGGCATCTCAGATCCACCATGTGTAAAATGGTATCTTGATTTCATTCATTAACGTGGAGTTCTGGAACTGGGAAACAAAAACCTTCACCTGCCATTCCTTTCCCTTTGCAATATAACCAGAGCAAAAGACCTAAAATTCACAGCATCTTGGCTTTCCTGGTGGTGAGTCACCATCAGGTGAATCTATTCTGTCATCTCTGGAGGAGTCAGCAGGATGGGAGAGCTGTGCTCAGCCATTAGCTCATTTCTTTTCCTTCTTTTCAGCCATGTGCTGCCTTCAATCTCTTGGCACTGCATATGTCAGGAGCAGGAAGTAAGTGGGCCGTAGGATTTTCCTTTCAGCATTGTTCAGGCAGTGACAGGATGCAGCACAGATGGAATCAGCTTGTTTATACTGAATGTGCTGGAGTTATTGATAAAGGACAGCTTCATCCCTGCCTGAACAACACCCTCTGTCCTGGCATCTTGAACAGGTGCCATGAGCTTCACTCCAAGATTAGCCATAACCTGCAGGAAAACAACTTTTTGGAACACAACCATTTTGAAAAAGAGTCCTGGTTTTTGCTGAGTTTTGGGTTTTTTATTTTTTCTTCCAGTTTTAAATGCCGTATTTTCCTTTAACTGTTTTCTGTCTCCTATATACAACTGAGATGACAGTGTTGTATTTTGCTGAGTAGGAGATTATGTGTTTCCCATACTAATATTTCTCAAATTTGGTGTTTCCCAGAGATGTCCACACCCAAAGAATGCAAGAATCACCGCGGAACTGTACTCAGTGATGACCTCCAATCCTCTCAAAGAGAAACTCCCTAATTCCAGGAAAGAGTCCATCAGGTAAGATCTCATAGCCCACCTTTTGATTCATATTCTGTTACCACTTTTGATCCCACCTATGCTTTTATATAAAAAATGTTGTTAGAAACCCTTTTATTTCTGCATGAAGATTACAAAATATACTGTGTTTTCATAGAATTAGGTTGAACATAAATTACTCACAACATAGACTCACATCTTGAAAATTCCTCCTCAGTTCTCAAGAGCATGGGTAACACACTTATAGAATCATATATTTGGAAAAATCCTCTGAGATCATCAAGTCCAACTTGAATGATCAAGTTGGGCTTGAATCACTTGAATGTGAAACCTGCACTAACAAGTCACCACTAAAACAAGTCTCTTAAGTGCCACTTCTACATGTAAATATCTCCAAGAATTTTGATTCCACCACTTCCCTGGGCAGACTGTTTCAACATTTGACAAAACTTCCAGTGAAGAAATTTTATTATAATGTACAATATAAACTGCCCTGGCACAACTAGAGGTCATTTCCTATTGCCCTATTACTTGTTATTTGGGAGAAGAGACTGATCCTCATCAGGAGGATTTCCAAGAAAAGCACAGAGAACTAACCAGAAAACATTGTCATTCTAATCCGTAAAAACTTAATAGTCCTTTATCTTATATACTGCATCAATTCTCATACCATATTAAAAATAAAAGTAGGACTAAAAGAAATACTAAAAGAAAGAGATTGACCCAAAGAGATGGACCATGTTCTATATGGATAGATATTAAACAGAAAATTTGTCTGAAAACAAAAGATGGGGGAGACAAAAGGGTGAAACAGATAATTTTTGAAAACTTTGGAGAAAGGAAATAGGCAATGGCCATGCATTTTTTCTCACAACCTAAAGTAAGAGGGAGTAGGGGCATAAGTGATACGAGGAGCACCTGAAGGAGCTGGGGTTGTGCAGCCTGGAATAAAGGAGGCTCAGGGGAGACCTTCTCATGCTCTTCCACTGCCTGAGAGGAGGTTGTAACAAGGTGGGGATCAGGATCTTCTTCCAGGTAACAAGCGGCAGGATGAGAGTACACAGCCTCAAGCTGTGCCAGAGGAAGTTCATTTTGAACATCATGAAGAAATTTCTCACTGAAAGGGAGGTTAAGCATTGGAACAAGCTGCTCAGGAAGTGATGGAGTCACCATCCCTGGAGGTGTTAAAGAAATGACTGGATGTGGCATTTAGTGTCATGGTTTAGTTGACAAGGTGGTGATCAGTCAAAGGTTGGACTCAATGATTTTGGAAGTCTTTTCCAATCTTAATGGTTCTTTGAGTATATGGTAAGGGAAATAATGAGGCAGGAATTTAGCAAACATAAAAAGGATTTATACTTTCATAGAGAGCACAAGAACATAGTGGAACTCAGAGAAACACAATTCCAGATATGTCAAAATGTGATTTGACAGATTATTGGAAACAAAATCCATCAACACCTTTAAACATAACTATACAGATGCAGCATTCAGACAGGGAAATACTCAAAGTGCTGGCTTCTGGTGTTTAGGGTGTTGTACCAGGAGAAATGTCACACTTGCCTTTTCTTGTCTTTCCTGCTGCCAGGAGCAGGGTATTGCTTTAACAGGTTATAGTCTCACTAACAGTCTTTCTTTGGTTCAGGCTGAACTGTGGTCACATCAGTGATTACATCAATATCACTTAATTATAATGGCATTGAAAAATAGTACTTGGTGCTACTGCTTTCATAGAAGAAATGTTAAAGAAGAAGAAATTCATGAGAGGATCTTTTCCACCCACATCCTCACATGATAGGAACTGAAGTTACTACATCTTGGTTAGGAAATAACTGCACAACCTGAAGTCAAGGAAACAGAGTCAGTTTCCTTGACAGTTAAAGCTTCATTTCCTAGAAATCCATGTCCAAATGCTCACTATTTGTAAGACCTCTGCTGTGCAGCTGAGTGTATCCCTGCTGGCTTGTGTCAGGGCTTTGCAAAGCACCAGCCCTTCCTTCACTGTCCTTCCTTCATCTATCAAACTTGTTCAGTTTGTCAATCGAGCAGAGGTGTGGACAGAGGGTTGTTTAAAGCTTCCTGCAAACCATCCTCACCACACAAGTAGTACATAGAAAGAATAGGAAATGCAACACTCTCACCCAGGTCTTTACCCTGGGAGCAAAGCACATTCACGCAGACCTAAGGGAAGACTTGGAGGAGGGTTTCCCATGACATCTGCAAAACATGTCAGTCACATGTTCTTTCTCACAGTGGCCAAGTCTAAGCAGATAATACCTGCTGAGAAGTCCACAATAATTCTGATCTCTCCAGCACAAATAGAAGTGCTGACTGATACACACATCAAAATTGATCTTAGCTCTTCACCCCATTCTGCTTCCATAGGACGGATAATTTCACATTCTATTTTAGTTTGTGTCCTTTGGATAAAAATTCTCCTGACCACTTGATGTACAGTTGTGTAACAAAATCAGCAATGGAATGTTGGCTTACAGGGCCATAGTAGTGTGGAACTGCAAAACCAGAGAGCACCAAGTGGGGGAATTAATGCTTAATTTTGAGTGACCCTAAAGGGCTTACTCAAATTCTAGCAGGTGCAGACACACAATTTCTAAAAGTATTTAACCTTTGTTATGACTTGCTTGGCGTGGCTTCTGTCTCAGCAGGGAACAAGAAGGCAGAGAGGTCACCTGGTCTAAAGAGTGTGGCATTAACAAACCATTAGCAGACTCACTGAAGGGATGTGTCCCTGTCAAGAAACATGCTTCCTGCCTTCTGCAGACATCCAAACTGTGTCAAAGTAAAGAATAAGACAATAAAAATATTAAAGACAATTAAAGGCAATTAAAACCAATAATTCTTCTATTAAAGACAATAGAAATATTTCCACTTATTCCCTGTGTTCTGGAGATCTCCATTTTCTCGATTAACATAAGACAAAGAAACAGTTGTAGTGGTAATAAAGGAAATAAAAAGTGATTTTTGCTTCCCCATCCTCTTGCTGAACAGATTTTTATTACTCCTTGCTCCTTTCTGTTCCAACTGTTGGCATCTCTGTAGAGCTTCTGCTTTGAATCATTTTTCAGAATAAACAGAGGAAGCTGAAGCATCTCAGAGAAATGAACATGGTATAACAAAATAACAGCAATTAATGGCATTGGCAAAAGCAATGGTTTTATAAAATTTTCACTTCTTTCCCACAGAATCTTGAGATTTAAGAACTCGATGAAATTCCATATATAGAATAATTCAGGAAAAGTGACATATGAAGGTCAAATAGTTAAATTTAGAGGAAGATCAACTGTGTATGATCAGAATCCATATTCTTTAGATATCTTTCAAGATTTTTGAGTCACGAAAAGGAAATTAAAATTTTGCCAGGTAACTATGTATATTTGAATTGACTCTGAGTTTATTAAATCAGAGGTTAGGTGGTGAGATTTTCTGCAGCTGAAGACTTGAGAGAATGACTCAGAAGAGCTCTTCCTGGTCTAGTCCCTGTGACACAGAGAAGGAAGCAAGTGACAACTTGCATATTGAAAAAAATTCAGGGAAGAAATCTGCTGTGCCTGAATGATTGTTGTTACCCAGGTCATTTCAGTGCTCTTAATTTCATTTTTTGTCACTTAAAAGAGTAATAAACTAGGCACCTTAATTGTATGGTGTGAATTCTATCCTGATTAAGAATTGAGCCTGACAGGTTGGGTTTGTAATTCAAAATTATTCTTCTGATGTAAACATGAGAGCTGGCAGCTACTCTTCTTTCCAAAGACTGCAAAGTGGAGCTGAGGAATACCTTAAACTGGGAAGGCTGAGCAACAGATTTTCAAGGTCTTAACTGGCTTAAAGAATCCCAGGGGTATGAAACTTAAAACTGGAATCCATAGAGGCAGAACAGAATTACCTTTTCTACTCCCAAGAATTTCTCTAAGCTGAGTTACCAGAGCTCAGGTACTTGGCTAGGTACAACATCATAGGTCAATTAATTAGATACATTTATTTCACTCTAGTATGCAATTTTGTATACAGTCATAGAAAACAGATGACTAACTACTTTTCTTTAATGGCAACTACTTGGATGCCTTAATAGCTTTAAGCTGAAAGAGGGTAGATTTCAATTAGATATGAGGAAGAAATTGTTTCCTGGGATGGGCTGCCCAGAGAAGCTGTGGATGCCCCATCCCTGGAAGTGTTCAAGGCCAGGTTGGATGGGGCTCTGAGCAGCCTGGGCTGGTGGAAGATGTCCCTGCCCATGGCAGGAGAGTTGGAACAAGATGATCTTTAAAGGTCCCTTACAACCCAAGCCATTGCGATTGTACGATTCTAGTTCCTACTGGAAAAAATTATCTTCCCCCTAACAAAAGACTGCATATGCTTAATGGATTTCCAGGGCAGGGAAAATTTCATGGTTTCGTGAGAAGTGTTGGGGCCTGGGGCTTATTCAGTGGGAGAGTCTTGCATTTGGTTTAAAAGGCTGATCCTCCGAATGGAAGAGAGAAATCAATGACAGCAAGATGAATGTTTGCTGAACAGCTGCCTCCAAATCACTCAGTGCTCAATGCTGAGTTTGAGGATGTTGAATTCCCTTTTGGAAGCAGGCTTGGCCTCTGCTGCAGAGACAGCAGAGCAAGATGGAGCACGTGTTTAGTTCAGCAATGGAAGACAAGGAATGATCCTCCAGGAGAAGCAAGGACAAATAACAATCACTAATACGGGGAATAAACGCAGCCTTATAAAAAGAGAGCATTGAGGAATAGAATTTATATTTATACATTATAAATTTAAATATGTTCCCAAAGTAATATACTTCTTCCATCTGTATTTGGAGGTACTTGAAGTTCATAAATGTGACTATTTTCAGTGCCAAATATCTCATGAGCTCTCAAGTTCTATCTCTGAGCAAATGGAGGAGCACTTCTTTTTTTTGCTGGGTAGTTTGCTGAGCAATTCAACATCAGATTAACAAACAAGTTTAACTGAGATTAGGAAAGCAGGCATTTGTCCCCTCATTTTCTCCTCTGGGAGTTTATTGTGAAAAGGGTTCTCAGAGAATAACCAACATATCAGATAAAAGTGATTTCAAGAAGGAGAATTACAGTTAAGAAAATTTCACACTCCTGTAAAATCTCCTAATGGTCACATGTCTGGCCCTTAGAAGAACTGGCTTCAATTCTTTCATCAGAAGGGGAGACCTCAAAGCTGTACCTTGTGGGAAATTCCCTGTCTCCAGGGAATGGGGCAGGCTGGGTGGAAAGGCAGTGAAATTCCCCCTGCCAGGGGCAGGATTGCCTTCCACCAGACCTGTCTGCTCAGAGCCCCATTTAACCTGGCCTTGAACTAAGTAAATTAGGGAAGTGGGAGGACTGGAATTTCTCCCCATGCCCTTCTTCTGAAAAGAGAAGAAAGTTGGAACATTTAATCTACTCTGCAGTAGTAAATAAAATTGACCAAGACCTGTTGTCTGTCCATGAAACCATGGTATAAATCCATGGAGCAAGGCTTCTCACCCAAGAGCAGGTTAATGTCTCCTGTGCTGTCTACTGAGAACAGCCACTGGCTTATTCCCCTTGTCACATCCAGGCATCATCCAAAAGAATTTTAAATGTGCTTGTCAAAACTATTTCAGAGAAAACAATAAAAGTTAAATATGAGGGCTAAGCTCCTGGTTGTGCTTGACAACATTCCTTGGCCCAGTATGGTTTATCCTTTATTGCCAAAGAGGCTGACACTCAGAGCATCTTGCTTCTCAAGCAACAGAAAACAAAATGTATAAAGTTTGAGAAATTCCATCAATAGGCCAAAACAAGTGGAAAAAAAAGCTTCATGGCATATATTTGTATTAGAACTTCTTTTATTGGAGGGAGAATATGGGTATGGAGATATTAATTCCTAACCCAAAATTCTAGCAGTAGCTAGAAAAAAGCAATATGAGTCAAAAAGAAGGCTCCTCCTCAAAATTTATTATTTTATTTAGCTCTGTAGCTTTTTCAGCATTCAATCTCATTTGGCAAGGAGAAGTGCCTTCTTGCAGATGTACATTTTATAACAGGCATTTCAAGGATCCAAGGACTAAAGGAAAACATTTCTGTCTTAAGTGCACTCATCTCTCAAATGACCAGTCAGCATATGTAGACAGAATATTCAGTTACTGTAATTTAGTACACTAGAACAGAGAGTACTGAGAAGCAGAAGTCAATAAGAATATTTAATAAACAGGAGCAGAACAGGAAGACTACACTGAATTATCGCCAACTTGTTATCCTTACGGGTCCTATTCTATCCAATTTGCTCTCCTTAAAAACTAATTTTCCTTTATTTCAGTCAGGCACTCAACCTTCTCCACCATTCACAACAATTGCCTCTTCAGAAAATAGACAGGGGAAATATAGAAAAACATAGTCAAGCTGAGCCGGAATAATGTAACTGAAGCAAAGGCTGCAATTGCAGAAGAGGAGATAGAGCCACTCATCCTTAGATCAAGCCCCAAGCTTTCTGGGGCTCTGCATTTTGCACAGTTTACTAATGAATTCATAGAAAAATGACCTATCTCATCCCTTTCCTTTTTTTTTAATTTTTTTAAAATTTACTTTTGTTGTGATTGACCTTCCTTTTTATCAGATTGCTATTGTGCTAATAGCTTTAGGCTGGGAAAGACCAGAAAAGACAATTAAAAAGAAAAAAAAATAAAAGGAAAAATTAAATTATCCATCCCAAAATAAAAAATAGTATTTTGGGTCCATCCTGTGAGCTCACTACCAGAGTGTCAGCCTTACTCAGTTCCTTGACTCTCATGTTCTCCCCAGGGAGTCGAGGTCCGTAACAGATGAGAACCAGGGAACTCTCCAGTAATTGCAGTGGGGATTTCTGATCTCAGTGACAGCATGGGGGGTCATGAAGCAGACCTTGGGACCCATCTGTTAAGTCTGGGTTTGGGTTAGAAAAGCAGACAAAAGTACTGTGAATTCAACAACTCTTCATCTCTTAAATGCCTGACTTGCTTCCCCTAAGGAATTGCTCACCTCTGCCTTTGGGAGGCTGCTCAGACATCTGTGCTGCAAAAAACGGCCCTGCAAGGTTGAAACACCAGACAGAAACATCAGAGCAACATTCCTTCACTCACCCAAAGACCCAGCCAGAAAGGTCATTTTTGCTGCTGCTCTGGAGTGTTCAGTAAATTTAACCACTGACATGTACTTACCCTCTACAGCACATTATATTTATTCAGGAAAAAAAAATATTTTATGCAGAAAGTAACTCAGTCCCAGGATTTCAACAGGCCTGCTTAAAAATGTATGGGTCAGCCATGCATTTGAACACACATTAAGGATCTGAATGGAAAAATATGAATTTTTACTGACAACTGTCACGGAATTAATCTGGATTGCTAAAAAGGAGGGCCTGAACAATGTGTTAAGATATTTTCTTATAGATTCATAAAGAATGGAGTCCCCTTCAAAGCTGGCTCCTGGTCACCTAGGACAGAACAGAGGATTTCTCTGTGAAGGAGAGGTACCAGGTTTGAGTCCTGTGTGTTGGGTAGACAATAGTGAATCCTAATTGTGCTGTCCCAAGGAGTCCTCTAGGGACTGTCACCCCAGTGTGTGAATGTGTCCATGCATCTGTGCTGTTATTTCTGGAAATAAGGACTGGGTTTCTGAGTGCTTCTAATTAGAGATTGAGTCAAGGTTTTCTGTCTGGTGGTACAAGTTTTATGTAAATGAGTAAATACATAAAAAAAACCCATAATTTTTGAGGTTGCAGTCTTTCCCTCTTGCTGTTCATTTTCCGCCTATAGCAGGAAATAATCCCAGGACTCTGTGGTAGAGAAAGCACAGACAGCTCTCCCTTCAAAGTTATCTGACATTACCTGAAACCTCATGAAACCTCACCTGCCAGTGAAGAACCAGCAATAAAGGCATTTTGCAAAGTGAGTTTGAGAATATTATATACTATGGGCTAAATTTCAGAGGATGTTGTGCATCATGAGACTTAATGTGGCATAGAGGGATTCAGAAGTAGCTTTTAAAAAGGTCTAGTCACGTCTGCATGCAGCAGATCAGGAAAGAAGTCCACAGTATCAAGAAGAGAGGGCATACACCTCCAAAAGAGACAGATCCCACGGCAGCACTGAGTTTCTAGACCTGCAGTCACTGCGCAAGGAGAAATGTGAAATCCTGTGCCATGTAGACAGAGCCCATCCACTTGTCTCTGTGTGTAGGGAGAGATGAGGACTGAGATGAAAAATGCGTGTGATAACAAAACCCCTACTTTCCCATGACTCACTTCAGCTTCCCATGCTGAGCTGCCCTTGCACAGTAAATGTGTTTTGTTATTGGTTTTCCTCACCCACACTCTCCCTTCTATGTCTCTTTCTCTCTTTCTTTGCCTTTTTTATGAAACACAGCATTTCCCATTACTTTCCCCCGAGTTCTCACAGAGGTTTTTGTAACCTGTTGCCCTGAGTGACCTGAGCTGGAAAGTGAGCTTTGCAATACTTGATGACACTGACCTGGAGCAGTGAGCAAACCCAGCTCACACTAAATTGCACTTTCAACCCAAGAGCAAACTTATCACAGATTCATTTTTTTCTTTCTCCAACCTCTGCCTTTTTATTAACTCTGGTCAAAACCCCACCCATGCACAAGCTCAAGTGCAATGTAACATTGAGGTTCACCTTCTCATATCCAAGGCAATTTTGAACTGCAGCTTTGTTGTAAAAGGAACACTCATCTTTTGCGGCTCAAGGCTTTGTTTTACACCACTGAAGTCAACTTGGGAATAAAAGTCAGCCTTATGAATCTGAAATTTATCCTTGCACTGTGATAATCAGCAGCGCTGACAATTTTCTCAATGGTTTGTGGAAATGTGCACTCTAATGCTCACATGGTGTGGGTAGACAACAGCTTTTAAATAAATCCAGCCGTAATAGCATGAGACAGTTATTGGTTAAAGAGCATCTGCTCTCAATGCATAACCCTGATTACCTCTCATAGGACATACACACACATGATTATGGGCAAGATACATCATGCCAGCACCAACAGGTTTCATCTGCTGCTGTCAGGGTTGAAGCTTTTCAAATTTAGCTGTAATAAGACAGAGCTCTCCATGGAGGAAAAAGCAACCCAGCTCTCTGTGTCCCAGCATTTTCTTGCTAGAGGATAAGCACAGGGATGTTTGGGCTGTGGCCAGTGGGATCAGGGATGTTTGCTGGGGCAAACAGATCAATAAATGACATATTATCAGTCATCCTATAGTGGAGCAAAGAGCAGCTATGTTTAAATTTTAAATGAAGAAGCATCTGTGTCATACAAAGACCTACTTTTCCATGGTTCATCAACACTACTGTCTAAGGAGAGGAAAATCCAAGTCTCTTCATACAAAAAAGAAGGAAAGAAGCTCCTCAGTGTTAAAGCTGCACTTTAAGCAGCACTATGGCTCCATTCACTGCCAGGAGGATTAATGGAAAAAAATCCTTATGCTGCAGTCAGACTAAGTTGTAATAAAGTCACCTAAGTAGCAAAAGAGAAATTTTTCTGCAAGTGGGAGAAATCCACTTTTAAATGTTTCAACTTGCTGGATGTAATTGGCTGCACCTCCAGTCTGAGGTATCTGCTGCCACCTCACCTCTGCAGAAGAGTCACTGAGCCTGCACTTGACAAACATAATGATGGCATGACAGGCTTCATTTTATAAATATTATATTGTAAAGGAGGAAAATCTTCCCTGGATTTTGAAACCCCTTGTGGGAAATGTTTTATAGGCAGCAAAGTTGCATGTCTCTGCTTTTTGAGGTTCAAATCTTTTAATTTTGATCATATTTTTTTTCTTACTGATTAGATCTTTAAAACTTCGGATTGTTCTAGAAAAAAAATATATTTTGCTAGTGGAGGATTCTACTGTCACATTTCAGATGACAATGAAACATCTTGACTTCTTTGTGAAAAGGCAACTTAAATAGTGCTCTGTCTCTGAAAAGAATGACTACCTTTGCTTTGAAAGGCTGACCTAAATTGAAGAATGCAAAAAAAGGAGAGAAATACCTATCAGTGAATACTCAGAAACCTGAGCAGTTGTTTGTACTGTGATAAAACTGTCAAAATAATGACTTTGATACTATCTACCTCTTTCCCTCATATCATACTTTTTCACATTTAAGAGTCAGAGAGAGACTGTAATTCTGTGGCTTTAGTCACTAAAGCCCTTGAACTTTGTTTAAAGTGTAGTGCAAGGAAAATAAATTCAGTTAAAAGTCTGTCATCAGAGAATGAGGATTACAGCGCATTTAATCAATTCTGATGTAATCAGACTAGATTTTAGCCCCCTTTTCCTAATCCCTCAAGGCTTTAGTGATAACTTTTTCTGAGTCAGCATAAGGCATACTGCATTGAGGCTTTAACAAACAAGAAACTTTCTCTCTTAACCTCTCCATGTCTGCATATGTCTGAAAGACTTTAATGATGGAACAGCTCTGATGCTGAGTGCCCAAATTTTCTTGTGCAGTTGCCAACACAGTATTGTTTGAACTAAAGAAAGACAGAAGAACACACACTCACACACGAATGAGTTGGACTTTTTTTGGAAACAATGATTTAACTGTGCTCAAGTGGAAATATAAATGATCTCCTAGCACAACAGATCCCCTGACAGGTTTATATTGGATAGGAGCTGAGATCAGCTCTGAAGAAATACAGATAGATGCAAACAAATTCTAGCCAACTGTGCATTGCTATATATTGATACAGACATATTTGCAAATTCATACACTTTATGAAGCCAGACACAGGATTATTATTGCTTGATTGCAACAGAAAATAATAAATGCTAGCACATGTAGGTACATAAAGCATAAACAAATGGCCTCTTTGGAGGGTTATATTCTGACTTCCTTATTATGATCCTTCATTTTAACATTAATTAACTGAGGTAAAACCTTTATGTTGCACCCAGTCTCTGGCTGTCTCCAGTTCTCATCCAGGTGAAGTCATCTTGCAAAATTATGAGCACCATTTGCAAAAGCATTAAGAGGGTAAGTGGCTTCAGTGCCACTCTCAGAAAGGGTTTAGCCTCTCAGCCTTGATGGTGTTACAGCTCCCACAAAACCTCCAAGCTGCCAGTCCCTCTGAGCTCCATGGGCCCCAGGCTCCCTCTGTGCTGCTCAGTTCCCCTGCCTGCCTCTCTCATGCAGCATTTCAGCACCTCAGTAATACTGGCAAGGTTCTTTGAGGACTGACCATGAATGATTGCCTTGAAAACATGGAAAGCCTTTTTCATTGTTCCAAAGAGAAAGCAGTTTCATAACACCCTTCCCCCTCAGTTTTCACACTAAAAGTCCTGTTTCTAATTTCATTCCTCTCCCATTGAGAAACTATTTAATAATCCAAATGAGAACATTTTAATTTATAAGAGACTTCATTCTCTCCCTTAGGATGAGGACTTTCACTTTTAAGAATTTAGCAGATCAAAAGGGTTTAGCTTCCATATGAGATGTGCTGTCCTATCAGAAATACTTTAGTTTTTTAAAAAGTGAGATAGCCCAGTCTTCTCCCTGTTTTTTTCTTCCATAGTGTGAAAATTGTCGGGTTTTACTCCCAGTGAGGAAAGATTTTTCTCTGAACTGGACAAATGGCAATTCTAGATATACAAGTAACCCTTTCAGATTCAAACAAGACACACTGACTCATAAGGTGCTTTCAATGATTCAGGGATTGGATACAAACAGCATTTTGCACTCATTTTGTTCCTTCCAGAGAAGCAGTGAACCTTGGTTTTCTCAGATATGGCAAAATCACTCAAGATCAGACTATTTTGGAGGTGAAAATAAGTTTGGGGGTTGTGTTCTTTTGGTTATGCTTCTCTCATTCTCCCATGAAAGAAAAAGATTATATATTTAAAAACAATCTTGAAAACCTCTTAGGTGTTATTACCCATGTTTGCCCTTGATTTCTCCATAATAATCACAGAATCATAGAATTGTTTAAGTTCATACCAACTCCACTGATTTCATCTGCCAGATGGTTTCTTCTCTTGTCTTCATATAATTACAGGAAGGTGACATGAACAACCCTTCTTCACCTGTGGGAATGTCTGAAACCATCTCTGGATGTCTTCAGGCAATTAAGATTTGAGGTTGCTGCTCAAATAAAATGCTTTCTCTGCTTTAATTTTCTTTCTTTCCCTAAAGAAGTCTTGTGTCTTCTGGCTGGGCATGGAAAAAGAGCATTAGAAATGCTGAATATATCCAATACAATGAATTTGAGAATATATGATTCCATTTCCTTTTCACAAATTGGCTTGGCCTCTAACAAGTGACAAAGAATCAAAACCACAAAAAATACCCAATAGAAGAAAGGAACTGAAATAAATCTTTTAAAACCAGTAAAATCATGTGGGCTTATGCCTACAGAGTTCATTCAGGGGGAAAATGCAGAAAACTATAATATTCTCTCTCTATGTGGATTTCACAAAGCCACATAGAATCACAGAATGTTTTGGGTCGAAAGGAACTTTAAAAATCATCTTGTTCCAACTCCCCTGTCATGGACAGGGACACTTTCCACTGGACCAGTTTGTTCAAAGTCCATCCAGCCTGGCCTTGAAGACTTTGACGCTTGGGGTATCCACAGCATCTCTGGGCAGCCTGTTGCAGTGCCTCACCATCCCCACAGTGAATTTCTCCCTTGCATCTAATCTAACCCTCCCTCCTTCAGCTCAAAGCCATTCCTCTTGTCCTATCACTCCATGTCCCTGTCAAAAGTCCCTCTCCAGACCCCTTGTATTCTCCTTTAGGTACTGGAAGGTGCTGTAAGTTCTTTCTGAAGCTTTCTCTTCTCCAGGTTCAACAGCCCCAAGTCTTGCAGCCTCACAGGAGAGGTGCTCCAGCCCTCTGAGCATCTCCCTGGCCTCATCTGGAATTGCTCCAGCAGGTCCCCATCTTTCCTGGGTTGGGGCACCGGAGCTGGGCACAACAGAAGGCAAAATTCAATGGAGAAGAAAAGGTGAAGATGACTCAGTGGCCATTTTCAGAGTGGGGATGAGGATTTCCCCACTGCAATTTATCCTTCCAGTTCCCTGTGCATATTCCACATTACTTATGAGAAACCCCTCTGAGCAGCAGTTAAAATCTGAGCTTTCACCTTGGAATGTCCCATCTGCACCACACCACTTCAGACACTTTTGTTTCCAGAGGGTGAGAATGAGCTCCTTGTGCATGAGAAGTCCATGATGGATCAAATTCCCACAGCCTCCAGTACAGGTCACACAACAGAGCAGGGCAAAGGTAGGGAAGTACAGAATGAGGGCCCCACAAAAGGATGTGGGGTGACCTCAGCCAAGACACCTCAACCCACTCCTATCAGGCAGCTGAGCTGCAATAAAACAACAGTGACAAATATTTCCCTGGTCTCTGCTGATCTGGTGGCTGCCTTGCTGAACCTGCAGCTTTGTGTTTAATTAATTTTCAGGTAACACTCTTGGAGAGTGAGCAAAGGCACATGAGCTCCTTGGAAGGAGCATACTAGAGGCAGTCCTTAATTACCACCCTGTTATTGCAGCTCACTCTCCACGTCAGGAATGGCCACTCCAGGCTCTGCTTTTCTCCCTTATACACATTCTAAATAAAAGTAAATCCACTGAATCCAATCAGGTTATTGTATGCAATTTAGAGAAGAATTCAGTCTGTTTTATTGCTCTTCTTTTATTTTATTTCTTCTTAATTTTTAATTAGAGTGTAAAAAATGAAACCTGTTTTTTTATTAAATCCTTATTTATGAAGATTGCTTCAAACTATGCACGGAAGAGCACTGCGTGATTGTTCATTTTACCATGATTATAAATATTGTATTAAATTACATATGACACAGAGAATAGTCAGTAATTTTAAAAGTGATTTATAAAAAAAGCAGGGTAGGCAATTGAGATGATAGAGAAGCATGTGTATGGATAATGCATGCATGTGCATACATAAGCAAAAAAATAAACCCCAAGAAGTGGCACAGAAGATAAAACATTGAACACTTCCAGAACAAAGCCTAAAACTATTATGATGCTCAGACTTTCTTTTCCTAGACCATATATATGCCATAAAACCTATATTAAAAGAAAACCTGAAAGAACAACAGAGATAAAAAATTGATGGATAAAACACATTGCATAGATTCCAAATCAGTAATTCAATAAATAAAATTCTTATGCCGCATATCTTTAGTTTTAGAAAGTCAGTCACCTATGTGGAAAATGTGACATCCTTCCTAAAAAAACAATAAAGCAGGTGGAGGTGTGTGAACCAGTGCAATGGCTGCTGCATGCACAAGACTGGAAGATATTTAATGATCAGCTGTCTTGCAGGCCTGTCATATCTTTGAGGAGTTTTGCAGTTAGATTTTCATTTATGACTCTCCTAGTGCACAGTTCACCTAGCACTGAAAATTATTCATTAATTGAGGGAAGGGGGAAAGCAAACTCCAAGATATATGTATTAAAAAGGAACCACATTCATAACACCTCTGTTGGGATAATTTTGATTTGTCATGATAAATATATATGTAAGAGGCCTCTCTTTATGCTCAATGCTGCTGATCACAGCTAAGTCATTCAAGCAATTATCTTAATTTATACTTTTTCTGCCTTACATGTCAGAAAAAACCTAAACCTCTTCTTCCAGTATTAGATGTCAACTTTATTCTGTGCTGTCAAAACTTACTTATCACAACAGGACAAAGGGTTATGAAAGCAGATTATTTAACTGATCCCTTCTTTGAAGAAAACTGGAGGATGCACCTGTTTCTGGAGGCCTCTTAGAACAATTTTATCTGATATTAACAACATAGCTAAAAAAGACAGAGAAAGACAGAGAACTGCGTGCAAAAGAGGCACTTAGGCAGCTCAAGTTTGTTACCCAGGTTGGTGACAGAGTTTGCACAGGACCTTAGGAACATGAAAACATCACAAATAATACATCAGCATTGAGCAGCATTCCAAGGAAACCTTACCTGTCAATTTTACCCTGTGCTGAAAGGGTTGCTTTCCCAAGCTAGAGTCCTTCTGACACAAAATTTAGATACACAAGGAAAGTCAAAACACCTCAGGATGGTGGCTGATCACCTGGAGCCCTGGATATTAATGCAAATCTTTTTTTTTTTTCCTCATAATCTTCTCTATATTTTTGTTCCCTCCTCTAAAATACAATGAGTCTTTCCTATTTCCTTGAGAGCTGGATATGCCTGTGAGGTGCTTAGATACTAGAATGGAGATCATGCAAAAATAAAGGGGCAAGATCAGCTCCCTGGCACCCTGAGGCTGGCTTTCAGGATCAGCACTTTCCACTAATTTTCATTCCAAAATACCTCAAAATCCTTCACAGGTCCCTTATTACACTCAGAAATGCTGGAAAATGAATAATTTTTCCCTGGGCACATTTAGAGGTATCCATGTTTTTTAACCTGTCTTTGCTACATTATCTGTACATCCTTGAGTGTCTCAGCACACAATATACCTGTACTTGAGTGCCTCTAAATCCATAAATGTCAGTAAATTCTTCAATTGCAAATCCACATTAAAGCTGTTTGCAAATTTCAGACTTAGTTCTCCTTTTACTTGCAGTGGTTAGACTCACTCCTTTACTACTGTGACATAAAGTGAAATTTTCTTTTTCAGACCAGATCCTCTAGATGAGGAAATGCCTTTTTTCCTGAAAATGCACATTGCCTGTAGTCATGTAAAGCAGCAGTGAGAGACCCTTTCAGCACAAGAGGGGCATTTACAGCAACTGGTGACCAAGGCAAGCAGTGTGGTTTTATCTGCCAAAAGGTGACTGAGAAGAGAAAATTCCACTGGCTTGTTTACCAGTGATGTCGTGATGATGCCACTGCTGCACAAACCACTCCTTATGCCCTGGGTGGCTGTCACTGTCCTTGTCCCCAGGGCTGTAGGGGCTGCTCCATAAGAGCATCCTGAATGAGCTGACTCTGCTCTCCTCAGCATCCTTTCTTGAGAAGGAGCATTCAGGAGAAAAATGGAAAAATGGCAATTTTGGAGCGTGCTGTGCTCTGGTCAGGAGGTGCAGAGCACAGACATGCAGAACCACTGTGGGCAGTTCATGTTTTGCCACTGAGGGTTGTTATCTCATGGATCCCCTGACAGCCAGCGAGGACGGAATCAGCTACAGCGTGGTGAGCGTTAGGTAGGAAGATGCGACAGTTTTAGCCCAATATGTCAATTGCTGACGTGCAAATTTCATAACAAGAGCATTTCCAATAAACTGGGGGCAAAAAGAAAATGTTAAATCTATCCAGATTAGATCTATGTAAATCTAGATGCTTCTCAGCTACATGAAGGTGTGCTGATAATGAGTGCATAGCCATGAAAAACACAAAGAGTTGGCCAAATTTAAAAACTCAAGACTTTTTCACAGCAAATGAAGCATGAAGTATCTTGTTCACTTGTATATACATGCATATATATGAAGCTTGAACAAAATCTTCTGATTTTTTTTTCTTTACAGCTCCTACAAAACATCAGCTATTGCAGAATGTCACTGGTGAAAATATGAGCATATGTATGGAATTGATTTAATGCCAGCTAAAGGAACATTAATCTAGCTGCAAATTTTCACTGCAGGGACATGATGCAGTAAATTTCTGCTAGTCTAACACTGGAGTTGATATTCCATGATATATGACACTTTCATTTGGAAAAGAAAAGAAAACTTTTCTTCAAAATCTTAATTGACTCTCATATATTTCTGACTACAAATTGTACTGGATAATAAAGGCAATAAGTATAGCAAGTAAACCCATATTTTTCAAACACTCTGAAAGATATACAATTAAGGTGCCCAGCTCACTGTATTCTCTTCATTCCCTTTATAATAACTGGGAGTTAACATTTTTAATTCACATTGATTTCCTTCATGGATTTTTTGGTTACTAACATAGAAGCAGAACAAAAAGAAAAAGCCTGTGCTTCCAAGAAATCCTTCAAAGTGAAGTCAATAACTGAGCTGCCTTATGGGATGATCTGTGGAGATTCCAGGTAAGGAAAGTCGTGGGACTGCACCATCACTCTCTAGCAAGAATCCAGTCTCCAGTGGTTTTCTTTTACTGTGTTTTGTACTATTTACTATGAAATTGTGTACTTACACAATTTCATAGTAAATAGTACAAAACTATTAGTCACAAGAGAGTAAACCCAGTGACTTCAGATGCTCCAGAGATTATGCAGGGATAAGCATCTTGTATAAAATAGTTCACAAAAATCAGGCATTGGTCCCATCCTTATTTCACTACATCAAGGTCAGAGCTTTGGGTCAGTGGCGGGGGCACAGTGCTGCTCTCTCAGAGTCAGCAATTCACCAGGCAGGGCTGGAAGGTGGTAACTCTTAGCAGAGGTGGTTAAAAACATCTTTGAAACCCTCTGTTAGATGTACTTCACTGGCTGGTAAATTATTTGCCTGCTCACTTGTAAGATATCAAGGGTAAATGCCTTTTTCTGCCTGATTCAGACCAAGCATCACTGATCTGAATTTGAACATTATCTTGTGTCATTAGGCAATCTGAATGGCAGCATGTCCCTATTTCCTTCAGCAAAGCTATTTTTCTTACTGCATGAAAGAATTGTTCTTTACTGCATTGTTTCCCTTTTCAGCAAAGACGAGAAACCAGAAGCATCTGCAGCACCAGCCACTTGTGCTAGAAGTACTTAACATCTTCAGAAACTGTGCTGACCTTTTGGTCTGAGCTTTAGATTCCAGTGAGAGTGTAGCTATCACCCCTTACACACACCAGCTTTCTGATTTCTAACAGTGGTTTCAGCTGTTCCAACATGAATTCTCCTTTTGCCTTTCTCTATAGATGTTTACATTTACACACACCCCTAGATGCCCAAACAAACAGGTGAGCTATGCTCACAGACAGCTGGGCTTGCAACTGGGCATGCTTTTTTCATAGAATCATTGGATGGTTTGGGCTGGAAGGGACTCTAAAGGTCGCCTACTTCATCATCCAAAGCAACACAAGAAAGCAAGACAGCTCTTGCAGCCTCAGTCCATGCTTTGTGCAGCTTTTCATCAGATCTCCAGCTGGTGCACCCTGAGGAAGGCAGGTCCTTCTTCCTTTTAATGTAGAAAGACTTTTTCCATCTGTTTTTTTTATCAGTTTCTGGTCACCAATCACTGTCAGGACTTGAGTGGTTATAGGGGTGAGCACTTGGTCTGACTCCACAGATACCTTGAAGACTCCAAAGGCAGGAGATTGTTGTGAAGCATTCCCAGTCCAATGACTGTCTCCCAAATTCATGGACATGTCCTCTACAGCTCTGAGGTGCTACTTACCTAACTGCAGATGGAACAGCTGGTGTGGGATTTTAGAGTATTTCCAATGGCAGCCTTAAAGAGTCCCTGATTTCCCTGCACAAGAAGGGGACATGGCCACGCCAACCATACCAAGAAGTAGGCACTGTGGTGTCGTGTAATAGGCATTTTATTGCAGCCTGTAAAAGTGATCCCATTTGCGTCTGTTAATAAAGGCAGACCCATCTGCAGCCTGTGCTCAGCCACCACAGAGTAACCGGCGCCATGGATCAGCTGAGGTCCTGCAAATGCCACCTCACAAACAAGTGATGGAAGTCACAAACAGCTGGACCCTGAGGGTTTTTTAAGACTCTTCTGGGAGCAGTCCATTCTGAAATCCAAACTACCCCAATTGCCATGCAGGGATCAGAAGTATATTTCAGCAAGAACTGAAAGGGAAAAGCTCAGAGGCAGCATAAATAGAGTTAGATTGTCCTCAGCTTAATGGAGGAAGGACAATAAAATGTAAACAAAAAGAGTCCAGCTTCAAGCTAAGAATTATTCCATCAGCCACACATGCAGATTAAATCAAAATGCTTGGATAAGAATAAATGGTGGTGAGAGGAAGAGAAGATGGTGAAAAGGGATGCTGGTTTCTAACCTAATATGTATTTTACACAAAAAATATCTGGACTTGCTTTGAAGGTGACCTTCTGGCAGAGGATAAACCTGACAAATTTCACGGTAAGGCTGGAAATTCAGAAGATAAAAAATGGTTGCAATCAATAGTGGAACAAAGAGGCAACTTTACCCTTTGGCAATAGGGAAGGGCATTCACTCTACCAGGTGAATGAAGTTTGCTCTACCAGTTCACAAAGTACAACCCTGAAAGTTTTTGGTGCTGCTTGCTCAGAGATTCTGAGAAACCCTCAGTGGTCACATGATGTGACATCAAGAGATTTTTCTTCTACATCTTAGTGTATACAGGTTTTTCCTGAAATCATATATTATGAGCAGATGGAAAAAAATGGAGCTGGAGCCTTCTCTCTGAAGACTGAAAAACTGAATTCTACGTTACAAGTTTGCATTTTAAGTTGAAAAAAAAACAAAAACAAAAACAAAATCAAAACAAAAACCAAACCAAAACAAAACACAAAATGAAAAAAAAAACCCAAAACAAAAACAAAAAATCAAAGCAAACCAAAACCAAGACCAACCAAACAACAAAACCCTACTCTGATGATTTTGGAATCAAAAGTCTTCAATTAACTTATTTATTCATCAACATTTGCTATTTTGAGTCCCCTGAAATTCTTCTATTATTCCAAAAGAATTAATTATATTGTATTTTTGCTTACACTTAACAAATTTTTGTTCTCCTTTGTTATGCACAGTACACTTGTTTGTTAATGGTTTCCATGAACTGATCAGTAGCTTTAACCATTAAATCTTTCCTGGTCCTTTTTTTTTTTTTTTTTAACTTTGTCCAAAGACGTAAATCACATCAGTGGCCAGAGTTTTTTGTAGCACTCTGGAATAACAATTTCTCATGGTGGACAGAAGCACAAGATAGTCAAGGCTGGAAATGAACTCCAAAGGCCACTGTTCCCCTGCCTTTCTCAAAGAAAGGCCAGCTGCAATCAGGTTGCTCAGCACCTCATCCATTTGGTTTTTTAACTGACCAAGGGAGATTTCACAGCTTCTCTGGGCCCTCTGCTCACCAGGCAGCTGCTCCAGCCCCAGCCATCCCTGTGGGGCTTTGCTGATCTCCTGCACTTTGCAATGTCTTTTTTGCAAAGGGGAGTCCAGCACTGAACACAGATGTGGGCTGAGAAGAGAAAAACCAGACCAACCCTTCTGCAGTCTGACCCTTTTCAATTTGCATCTCCCAGAGCATCAGGTGAAAGTACCCACAGCCCTCCAGGCTCAGCTTTCACCCTGACTGCTCAGGAGCTGTGCCTGCATTTGCAGTGACAAGTGATCCTCAGATTCCTGGCAGCAGAAGTTGTCAGCTCTCCAGTATTGCAGCTTTTTAGGTCTTGGGGCTATCAGGCTGTCAATGTCATGGGCTGCTGACCTAACAGGGTTGTCAGCAGATGTCCCCACTGAATCCCTCCCCATCCTTGTGACTTCCTAACACATTTTACTTTGGCTTCAGGATGCCTACAGAGCTGCAGAACACATCCTCAAATAACAAGGGTAACAATGACAGCAACAACAGCAGCAGGAGGAGAAAAGACTCATGCAATCAGTCAGGGAGGAAATTAGGACACTGAGGTTGGGAACTAGGGGTAAGGGGGAATGCTGCAACTGACAGGAAAGCCGATTGAGTTTGAAAAGATTTTTTTAGGTCTGTATACGAGAGCACTCAAGAAGATCCCACCTGAGGCTGTCTGAGAGCTCACCTTCTGAGATGGCTTCATTGTCAGCAAGAGACAATGCTTTTTGAAAACCAAGACAGAACATGCACAGGAAATCCATAGTCACACAGTCAGGTGAAATCAGGCTTAGAGAAAAAAACCACATATTTCTTATACTATCCAAAAGAGTTGCTTCAACTTAGATGTAAGCCAGCACAATGTAGGTACAAAAAATAAAAAGAGTAAAACTGACCTGCAGCAGAACTGCAGTAGACTGATTGGTTAACTATAAGCCAAATTTCAGTTTCTCCAGGAGACACATCTGTAATCTTTATGTGCCACAGGTAGAAGTATGAGGATTTCTGAAAAACATTATTTGGGCATTATTTTAAGCTTTTTCTTTCCAAGTTGTAGTAGCTTGGCCCCTGCCTGGACAAGGAATAAAAAATGGTGCTTTCAGAGGCTTTTTTTCCCCCACTGAGATTTGATCTGCCTCTAACAGCATGCTATGAATAAAGTCAGCTAGCAACCTGGTCATCTGGAAACAGGACATCAGAATTAGTTTTTCTACTCTGCTAGTGACTTTGCACTAGACCCTGAATAAATTACTGTATCCCTCTGTTTGTGGATTTCCCATCCCTGCAGGTTTCCAAGGCCAGGCTGAATGGGGCTGCGAGCAACCCATTCTAGAGGAAGGTGTCCCTGCTCATGGAAGGGGGTTGGAACACAATGATCTGTAAGGTCCTTTCCAGCTCCAACCATTTTGTGGTTCTACAATTTCATTCTTCTTATCTTCTTTCACTTTCTTTTTTGCTGTGTGAGTAACAGAGAGGTGGTAGCTCCAAGAATTTACAGCAGGTCTGGCTTTAATCTGAGATCCAGATTACTGCAGCATAGCTGGACCAGAGCATCTATGTTTGCTCTATGTCTTGCATCACCCTGTTCTTACATGCTTCAGGGTTCCTCATGATGGAGGGGTTTCAGACTACACACAAGCACTGAATTTTTCTTTTTTACCCAATACACCCTCATCATCTAACAGAGTCTTTTCCTGGGAGTGAAAGGAAAAATTCTCCGCTAGCTGAAAATGGTTCCTAGTTTTTCACTGCTGATTTATGCACAAGGTGCCTGGTCAGTGCTCAGTAGGCTTTTTGGCATTTTGGTAGATGAAATTGGAATCATCTGATCCCTGTCTGTGTTTTTAATTCCCAATCTGTCTCTTTGGCTACATCTTGATTAATGAAATAAACAGGACCAGAACAGCACAGGACTGGAGCCCCAGTGTTGTTTGAAATATAAATTTCTATTTTTCTGCATTCTCCATTTTCACAGAAAATGGTCAGGCTGGTCCAGGGAGCAGTGTGAACCAAGAAGCAATTTGGTTGTGTTTTGGAGAAGGGAATTCAGCCCCACATACACAATCTGCAGTGTGCCAGCTCTCTCCATAGCCAGCCAGTATTTTAGCAGAGACAACAAACTTCCATATTTCACCTGGCGTGAATTCTGAATTGCCTCCTTAAAGCATTCTAGGAATACTGCTGCCTAATTTTGACAGCCATAGAATATTTGCCCTTTTGCCATCTTATGAGAAAAAGCCTTCTTGGAACTCAAATTTGGGAGTAAAAAAACCCTTCCAGAAATGATCTGCAATTCCTAATAACAAGGGACAAATGAGTAGTGCACCTTCCATAGAAATTTTGCTCTCGGTTCCTCTAAGCAAGTCTGAAAAAATCCCTTGGTCTCCCTATGAGATCTCTCCTGTCATGAAATGGAGGCTGTCACAGAAAGAACCTTAAGGAAAATTTGATGCAAAAGCAAAATACAATTATTGCTGAACAGCTTTTAGATTTTATATCAAAATCTTGGGTTTTTATAAGACAAGGAGGTGAGAGGCAGGATCACCACACAGCTTAACACAGAAAATATTTGCACTGGCTTTACACCTGTGTATCTCCACTCAGTTCTGCTGATCTGCTTACAGAAACAAGAAAGAAGATTCTGGCCTAGAGAATCAAACATCAAAAACAAAACTAGGGGGAAAATTTGCATTTTGTTTTTCACTTTCCCAACTTTGTTCTTACTAAAACTTTGTAATATAAAAGCACAATAAATACAGATAGCAAATTAGAAATGCTTCTCCATATCAGGAAATTATGTTCTTAAAGCAATTTTGGATTCCCACCTGTCTTTACAATGGAGCACTAAATAACTTGTTTGTGCTGAATCTATTGTACAAACTATTAAAAAGCCAATAAGTCCAAATTACATACTAAAATATGAAGTGAGTTTAGGAATTAAGAACAGATAAGAGGAAAAAAATTATGTTTTTCTCTGAAACAATCTTAAAGCCTTTACTGACACTCATTTTATTTTCTCTACTGATTATATTGAGAGAGTTTTGATAAGTTCTCTTTTTCGCCGGGTTTCAATATTTCATGGTGGTTGTCAATCCGATGTTGACATAATGATAGGATTTTATGTGACCCCCAATACTTAAAAGCCAACTTTATTCTGGAAGCAATAGCTGCCAACACTTTAAACAGACATGCACTCCTGATATATTACACCTTTCTTGTGTGGGAGCAAAATATGATGTGAGGTGAGCCACCAAAATCTTTGCCTTGTTTTCCCTTGAATAAAGATCCCAAGGGAGCAAATGGCTTTTTCTCTCTTTCCTTTGTGTTTATTTATGCATTTTGCCTGTGCTACCATAGTATTACAGGCAGCAGATGTTACAGCACAGCTGGAAAGGGTTCCAGTGAGGGCACACAGAAGTTTTGGGGTGCTGCACAGCAGCAGGGCCTCTGGCCAGACAAGGGAGAAGCCTTATGTGCAGTGCAGTTTTCCAGCTCCTGGTCCTAATGGTCTCCTGTCCTCATGGAACACAGTGAAAGGCTGTGACTGGACAGGGAACCAAAACAAAGATGTTCAAGACAATCCTTCATGTTCCAAATGCAAGAGGAAACAGCATCAAAATGTTTTTATTGGATTCTAAGAAATTTTCTTCACTGAAAGGGTTGTTAGGCATTGGAAGAGGCTGCCCATAGCAGTGGTGGAGTCTCCATCCCTGGGGATGTCTAAAAGATGTGAAGATGTGTCACTGAGGGACGTGGTTTAGTGGTGGGCTCGGCAGTGCTGTGCTGATGGTTGGGTTTTAGGGGGCTTTTCCAACCAAATGATTCTGTTATTCCAAATGATTCTAAGGCATGGGATCTTAAGGACTGACCCAGTTCTAATAGTTCTCCTTCTCTCTATCAGAGAGGAATCCTTTGAGGAAAGGAAACTTCTGAGGAAGTAACAAAGACATCCCTGAATATCCCTGGACTATGCTATGTCAGAGGAGAAGTCTCCAAGTACTGAGCAAAATTTTGAACATTGTTCCAATTATAAACATCTGCTGCATCAGCTTCAACAGCAGCTTTAGCTTTAGAAAGACACAAAGATACATATTCCCAGGGGCAGCAGTTAGGACCATTTTATGGGGTCTCACTTATACTGACACTTCAGCTCTGTATCGCTCATTGCAATTCTGTCAGCAGATAAACTACTCCAATTTGACTCAAAATGTACATAAGTACAACAATTAAAAGCATCATCTTGATATCTAATTGTTCCCTTATACTATCTTTTGGGACATAAAGACCACATTTTTTCACATTCTTCCACTAGCCCAATCTGCACATGGGTGTCTAAAGAGCTGCTAACAAGTAGCTCATGCTACCTTTGCAGAGGCCTTGGCATACTTCTCTCATAATTTTTAAGGTACTTTAGCACATCAGCTTCACCACAACAAGATTCGCAACTTTGAAAACAAGAATATCTGGAGAAAACATTTAGGCCTTTTGTCTTTTAAGGAAGTAAAAAGCTCTTCCCAGAAAGCCATTATTTTCTTGTTCCTACTGAATGCAACATTAGGAAGCTGTCTGAATACTAGTTACAGTGTTATTCATAATAACTGGTTTCCATTTAAGACCCTAACACAGCTGACCTGATAAAAAACAGCTATTACTGCACATCAGCTCCATGCCTATGGCAATGCCTTCTATTTGGGTGTCAGAGCTTCTCCTCCTGATTAACACATCGTACTTCAGGTCACTTTTATAAAATAGGGAAAATGCAGTTATGCCCATTTTGTGCACAGGAGGTGAGCACAGAAACACTGCAATGACTTACACGCAAAGTCTGTGCCCCAGACCTGCATCACACTTCAGAATCTAAATTGCAACACTACTGTAATTTCCTTCCCTATTCCATTAAATGAAATTTGCCTAAACTAATGCACCAGCAGATGCTCTGTGTACAAGGGTAGTGCTGCATCAAAGGTTTCCCCTCTGCCAGCCACAGACTATGAAAGGGCAAGGAGTCACCTGAGCTAACTTGAGTGATCTGTGCTATAGACGTGCACTGTGATCATGGCAGTGCCATTTCAGATCTCCTAGAGTCTCACAATCTGGCTTTTAGCATCTGGTCTTGAAGACTGCCAGTCTGTGAAGCACTGTCTCACTTCAGACTTGCTTGTTCAGACACCTCAAGCCATCTCAAATCTGTTTGTAGGCAAACAAATTGAGATCCAGCTCGGATCCATCCAGCCCCAATGCCTTTAGTTGGTGCAGAGTCACACAAGGAAACAATGCCTTTTTTTCACACCTGGCTAGTCCTGTCCCTTTTAAAGCCATGTTCATTGCCCACTCTTTGCATGGTCAGCAATTTCCTACTCCAGTAATCTTCTAATGTTCCTCCTTGCATTGCTATAAAGGTAATCCCCAATGAGGTGAAAAACCTCATTTCTATGATTTTATGAGATGCCATTTGAAGGAGGTCAGGAGAAGGAGTCCTCATGTTTATTATTAGTAACTGTCATTTTAAGATTTTAGCTGTTTTACCTCCTTTAGCCTCTCTTGCCTTAAGTTTAAGGCAGTGGCTCTGGGATGTGTTCAGCTGTATGAATTATAACCTGACTTGGAGGAGGAGGTTTAAGTACACAAAGTGAGTCACTAGATTGATGGCTCGTTTGATCAGCTGTGCAGGCAGGGTCCTTGCTGTGCTGCAAACCTGACTGCACAGTCAATACTGCAGCATCCCTGGCTGGCAGGAGGATTCAGGGTCGGTAGCTGCACTATAATAAAATCTGCATCGCCATGAGCTGGTGTCTTGTATCTTGCCGATCTCTTCCCCTCAGCTGCATTTCTTTGTTCATATAAGAAGTCCAGGTAAGGGGGTTTCCTTCTTGTCCTCCACTCTTCTGCTCGAGCCAATCTGTCCCCTGCCAGCTGCAAAAATTCCTGTGGCTTCTTGTCTCCAACTGGCTGACCAAGAACAAGGTCTCTGCTGCACTGCTCCGTTTTCACAGGAGTGGATTTAACCTCCAAGAATGTCCCTGAGCTTGAACATAATGGACAGTGAAAATATCACCAGTGAGAGCTGGTCTACTTCTATTGATTTGTTTGGTTTTTGATGAAAGAAAACTGTGTGAAAAAGTTATGTCCTTTCTGTTTTCCAAACGGTAAAATTTACTGTTCAAAAAAAAAAAAAAATTACACTGAATCACAGGGACAGCTCAGCTATCAAGAAACCATGGTGCCTCAAGGGAAAGTGAATACAGGTGAGGACACCAACCTGAGGAGGAGTGAAAAGCTCTGGACTATCTTTATGAGATTCACCACAGCAGCTTAGATAGACATAATTCAATGTCAAGCCTGAAAGGAGGTTGTGGTGATATGGGTGTTGCTCTCTTTTCCCAGGTAACAAGTGACAGAATGAGAGGAAATGGCCTCAAGTTTTCCCAGGCTTTTTTCCCCACAAGTTTTAGCTTAGATCTTAGGAAAAAAATCATGGAAAGAGTTGTTAAGAACTGGAACAAACTGCCCTGAGTGCAATGGAATCTCCACCCCTGGATGTGTTCGAGCTACTTGTGGGTTTGGCCCGTGAGGATGTGATGTACTGGTGAACATAACATGGTGCTGGTGCTGGGTTGATGATTAGACTCAATGATCTTAGAGGTTTTTTCCAACCTTAATGATTCTGTGCTTCTATGAAATATCTCTGAACTGCAATAATCTGGGTGTTTGCTAGAATGAAATATTTGGATGTGAGGTGGATGGACTTGAAAAGCAAAATTTCATTTCTACTCTGCCAAGTCCACACCAAAGGTCTGTTCTCTGGCCTCCAAGACCCCTGAGCCCACCAGCAGATTTTGTGGGAAAGCAACACTGACCTCTGCAGAGGAAGATGTGGGTAGGAAGCACTTAAACCAACTGAACACCTTCAAGTCCATTGGATCACAGGACATACAAATTAGCGTGTGGGGAGTTGGCATATGCCATTGCCAAGACTCTTGTCACTGTTTTGGAAAGGCCCAGGGGAGTGGTGGAACCACTGTACACGTGGTACCTGGGGACAAGGTTCAGTGATGGACTTGGCAGTGCTGGGTTAATGGTTGGACTCCATGATCTTGAACAATTTGGAGTGATGGTGTTTGTCTTCCCAAGTAACTGCTATGAGTGATGGAGAGCTGCTTCCCTGGACACTGCTGAACTTGGGAAGTGGTGAATGAATTCCTTGTTCTGCTTTGCTTGTGTGCATGGCTTTTGCTTTACTTATTAATGTGTCCTTATCTAAACCCACGACTTTTCTCACTTTTACTCTTCTGTTTCTCTTTCCCATCCCACAGGGAGCAGGGGAGGACTGGAGTGAGTGGTTGTGTGCTACATAGTTGCCTACTGGGGTTAAACCACAAGCGTATTATATAAAACACATAATTATATTATATTAATATGGTTATTTTTGTACAACTGGCAGTGTATTTGTTATGAATGCCTCACATGTACTGTGTTCTATGTATGTTGCATGAAGTGCACAGCAGTTCATGTGCAGACACTACAGCAAAGGCTTTTTATAGATATCTACAAATATGTTTATGGAGTTGGCTATTACATAAAACCACCAGCAACAGCTTCTTGGGGAACCCAGTTCTGTCACTGCATGTTAGGGAATATCTAAAAACTGCATGGAGCTCCTCAGGAGACACCAGCCTTGTGCTGCCTCCTTCCTGCTCCCTGATTGGATTCAGACAAGAGGCAGGGGCTCAGAGAGGGCTCTGCTGAGGCTGAGGAAATTTGAAGAGGCAGGAGTTCAGATGTCACCAGTCTTGAATGCCACCTAAAAACAAGTCATGGGAATGAGATTTCAGAGCCAGACACCTCAGTCTCACTTACTCCTTGAGCTAGTTGTCTGCATCTGTGCCCAGATCAAGCCCCCAGGCTGGGAAGAAGACAGATTCATTTCTAAATCTTCCATACCTATACTGTTCCTAGGACCAGCCCCATGATTTCTTTCCAGGCTGCACATTTCCAGACACTCAAATATTACTTTACAGCCATGTTTTGAGTCAATTCTCAGTCAGCAGCTTCTTGTGGAGCTTGGTGATGTCACTGGATGAGGTATCTCTCTCCACAAATAAAGTACTATTGGTTTGTACCAAACCTCTTCAGAATGACTGGAATCTGTCCCACTTGCTAATGCAGAACAGAGAGATCTGAGTAACAGGAAAACACTCTTAATATCACAGATCACTTCTGCATGGGGCTATTTGTCAGAAACTCTTGTGAAGGTTGTGATCCACATTCACTCCTGCAAGATCACAGCAAGGGGGGGTACCAGAGAGTAATTCCTGGAATAAGGAGCAGGTAAAGGGTGAAAAGAGCAGGATAAGCAATTCTCAGAAGCTCTTTGGAAAAATATAAACAATCTGGTAAGGGGGAGGAGGTGTGGGAGTTGAGCAGAAGAAAATTAAAAGGATAATTAGAAGAGGAAAAAAATGCATTGCTGAGAACATTTTAGCTGGTGAAGCCAGGGATTTCAGATGAAATCACAGCAGACAGATGGTAAAAAGGGAGAAAAAACCACCAGCCAACAGCACACCCTATAATCAGTTCCTTACCATGAATATTAGGGAGATTTAGTTAGGGATAGGGAATAAGGAACTGGCAGCCTTAAGACACAATTATTTTGTTTTGTATCTTTGCAACAGAGCAAGAGGGATCAGAGCAACTAGAAACAAAAGCCAGAGCCCTGGTTTGTTGTGAGGTGTGAGCTGGAGCACTTAGATAACCCTCACCATTCACCTATGATATTTTAGCCACAAGTTTCACATTTCCGTGTGATTGTAGTTGGGATTCTCTTTTTTCCTTGGACATGAATATCTCTGGGCACCTGAAAATTTAATTGATGAACAAATGGGTAAATAGAGAAGTCTTTATCCCATATCAATAATCAATGCATCCCAAAGAAAAAAATTAAAAAGTGGAATTCAAGAAAAAAATTATAACCAACTCAAACACGTCAATCCCCCATACTCCGATACCATCAAATAACAGGAGCTATAATAAGCAAAATAGGAAAGAAGGAAAATCATCTCCCCAGTGACTAAGAAAGCACAGATTTTCCCAAAGCAACAGGGTGAAGGACAGAGTTTTGAAAGCTGCTCTGACTGCAATGCACCCTCATGGCATAGGGCAGAGGTCAAGAAAGCAAAATTGCTTTGGCTCAGCACCATGAATGCTGTCTTGCTTTGGATGCAAAAATGACCCACACAAACCTGCTTGGAGATCCCTTCACAGTATTCTCCAGAGCCCTGGATCAATGTCTCAGCCCTTTGGGGGCAGGTGGGGTGTCCCTATGACATATTCTTTGGCAGAAATGCTTCCCTTTGGGTTGTTTCTCTTTTTTTAGTAGCTAAACTGAGATGCTCTACACAGCACCAACTTTCTTGAGGGATATGCTTACAGAGGTGCCTTGTTACTCCTGCCCAGTCTAAAGCTGGACTCAACCTATTCCCAAGATGACAAGAACCCTCATGCAGACATGGAGAGGCCCTAAAAATATAAAACATTTCATTTGGAAAAACCATTTCCCACTGAAATTACTAGCAGAACTCCCATTGATTCAATTAAGGGAAGAACCACAGTGCTTATAGCCCCCAAACCTGCTTAAAGACATCTGACTCATGGGGATAGTAACCAGAGGCAAGCTATTCACACACTTTATTTTTCATGGAATCATAACTCTGGATAGCACAGATGAGACCAAATTGATTTTAAATAAAGAAGCATTTTCATGTAAGGCCAAAGCTTTCAGATAATTTTGCTGATTTCAATAATAATTTAAATTTGCACTCTCATATTAATTTGGGATGTTTTTAACTGAGATATTACAGAAAGTTAAAGGAAATTAAATGGGAATGAAATTTAAAAAGCACACCACCTTTGTGATTCCTCTAGTGGAGTCTCTCTAATGGAGATGATTTGATTTTGAAGTGTTTCAATTTCATGTTATAAGTTCATGCCTGCTTGGAAACAGGTTATAGTTTTGTGTGGTTTGGTTTGGTTTCTTTTGTTTCTGCTGAGGTACCAAAAACTGTATAAAACAAAAAAGAAGAATTTTCACAAGTACATGTGTCACAGGCAGGTGGGAGATCAGGAGGGAATTTCCCATCCCAGCCATTTATGTCCCACATTTCCCCTCACTCGATGTGGTGCTGCCCATGAGCTGTGAATCCCTGGACACAACCCTGGCTACAAAGACCACCAGCTCCAGGAGAGAGCTGCAGCCCCCCAGCCCTGGCCAGGAGTGCAAACAGAGACCTGGCAGGCTCTCCCAAGACCATCTTTGCAGACAACATCCATGTTGTCCATAGGTTTCCCAGAATCCCTCAGAAACAGATTTCCAGCCTTCCCACTCCCTCCAGGACAGCAGTTCCACCATGTAATGGGCTGCATTAAGCATCGGCAGCTGTGGGAAGTTCCACATAACATCTTTGACGTGTTTTCTCCAAACATCTTTCTCTCCCAGCTGTTGGATGCTGCAAGACCCTTTTTTCACAGCCCAAGGTTATGAATAAAACGGCTTGGAGAACCTGAAACTGAAAGAAATGTCAAATGATGGTGGGTAACACTGCTCCACTGGAAGGACAAACCTCTTTTCAGAAGAATTTCTAAAGAATAAAAGTCTCCATTTCACCCTGGCACCAGGCCTGGCTTTGCAACAGCCACTTCCATATTTCAGTTGCTTCTTCTCAGAGGCTGTGATTCCTTGATAGATCGGAACTTGCATCACTTCATCTCCCACTTAACTAATTTGATGAGGAAAATGAAATTGCTGTGGTGGCAATTTAAGCGTATTAAAGGAAAAAGTTAATCCAAAATTTTGATTCGCCAAATTTAAAGTCCATTTCCATTACATTTAATAACTTCAGCCTCTCTTAGTTCATCTGTACTTATCTTTAGGTCTGCATGGCTGGGTGGCATTAGAAATAAGAAGATTATTCATAGTAGGGTGCTCTGCCTATGAACTTTTTCTTAGCTCTCAGCAGAGATAAAGAATATTTGCTCAACTGTATATCATTTCATAATCACATGAGTGGTGGGCTCTTCTGTTCTTATAAAATCATATCTCACACCATCAGCCACAGACCTTTCAAAAAATACCAAAAAGGGTATAATTAATTCAAAGAGAGTAATCATTAAAGTATGAGCATAGTCAGAGACATGCTTTTTCATTTCCCTCCAAGCACATATGAATTATGAGATCCAAGTCACAGCTCTTGTAAGGGAGTAGATTTGTGGAGAGGAGGGAACTTGCTGCATGAATTCGCACCTTTCCTCTGCAAATCCATGCACAAAGCATTTGGGTCTGAATCATGATGGAAGAGAAGGTGAGAAAGGGAGCCCGAGGGGAAAGCTCTGTAAGGACTGGCACTGGCAGGGCTGGCAGGGAGCAGGCTGGGAGGCTTCCTTGGGCTGGCAGCAGGTGCTTCAGCTCTGGAGGATTTAAGGAGTGACTGGGCATGGGGGGGAGAGTGAGAGAAAAAACTTCCACACAGTCCTGCAGCATCTGGTGCTTCCTGGCCTGTGGAGTCGAGGAGGAGAGCGGAGCCCTCGGAGCCGGCGTGGGAGCAGGTGGGGAAGGTGCTGCTGTTATTTGCAGCAGACGTTCCTTAGCAACAACCTGGAGCAGATGGAAGGCTGGGTACCACTGAGCAGAGCCTCCAGCAGCAGCCCCTCAGCATCCTCAGCCTCTCCCATGCAGGGGGAGCTGAGGCAGCACAGCAAATTCTGAGAGCTTTTCTCCAGACAAAAGGAAGGGGCACAGAGATCACTTTGACTCACGCCAGTTTGAAGCCTTAAGACATGTGAGAAAATTTCATTAAACAAGTCTGATAAATACCAACAATATCGTTGTACTTAAATAGAAGTTGTTACATATACACATACATATATACACGCAAATATATCCTGATACTATAACTGAGTAACTTGGATTTCCAGGAATGCTGAGAAATCTCAGTGTTAAATATATAGAACATAAATGTGGTCACAAAAATGTGATCTAAAATGCAGGGGGAGGTGAGGCAGCACAGCAAATTCTGAGAGCTTTTCTCCAGACTAAAGGAAGGGGCACAGAGATCACTTTGACTCACGCCAGTTTGAAGCCTAAAGATATGTGAGAAAATTTCATTAAAGAAGTTTGATAAATACCAACAATATTGTTGTACTTATATAGCAGTTGTTACATATACACATACATATATACACACAAATATATCCTGGTACTATATTTGAGTAATTTGCATTTCCAGGAATGCTGAGAAATCTCAGCGTTAAATTTATAGAACATGAATGTGATTAAAAATGTCTTTAGGTTATACTAACCGCACTAAATTAAAAAAAAAAAAAAAAAAAAAGAAAATATCAGGTCTTAATCTTTATCTGAAGTAAAAGGAAGATATCAGATCCTACTCTGTCCGAAGTAAAATAGAAAGTGATAATCCACAGTTAAAAAAGGTTATTTGATAATGGACAGTTCACAGATGCAGAGGATTTCAGAGAAAGTCTGCATTGACAGATGGATGTATTACCAAATTAAAGAAAACAGGAACCTTCTGTGGGATAACTAATTAATCTTGTACATGGAGAATGTGGAGAACCATCAAAGTTGAACATAGCTAACAGCAGAGGTGGGGCCTCCTGCAGAGTGTCCATAAAGCTACAAAAAATACCACCAACTTCTGCAGGCATCCCTCTTTTTCTTCAAAATCAGGTGTGAAGAATTGAGCACTCTGATATCCTCCATTATGATATTGCACTTGTAAATATTGTCCTATCATTAAAGGAAAAGGAATTCTGCTGTTTGTATTTGATCTGTCTACATGACCTTAGGTTTGGCTGCAATCTGCATGCAAAAGCAAGGAGGAACAAAAAACATAAAATTTCATGATCAATAAAGAGCCACGTTGTCTCTAGGGAGAAAGACAAAACTTCTTTTTTCAGAGTCTCTACATAACAGTTTGTATTGGTAATTCTTGTGTCTTGTCAGGGCTAGAATGTTTGAAACACGTCTGTGGCCATATTAGAATTATGTTGGTAAAACTCATGCCTTCAATTGCTCTTTTCTATTAATATCACCATCAACAAAAATCTGATAGATTAATTGATTTATCTTCCTTGATTACCTTGATTAATCAGGACCTCGATGAACCTTTTAAAGACGTAGGAATAGCTCTGGAGCCAGCAAAAGAGGATAAACACTTGATTATGTATTCTGGTGAGTCAAGCTCACCCATATGGGATCTCATCTCCATTTCCCTTCTGCTAATCTACCTCTTAGCAACATTTTAGCAATTCCTGTGGGTGATACATCAGTGAACAGAAATTGGAAAATGGCAGATGAGTCCGAACTTCCCTCCATTAAAGACAATGGGTGCTTTATCCCATTAACACCAAGGACACAAGTCTGAGCAATAATGGTATTTAATATTATTTCTTTGGCAATGGCTGGACAAAAGGAGAAGAATTCCTTTTCTTTTTTTTTTTTTTTTTCAGAATGTAGGCAAAGCAAGGCTGAAGTTTTCTGTCTTATCAGAATTTAGGAATTATCCAAAACTGTGCAATTTTGAGGAGATTGTTACTTTTTCAGGTTTCTCACAGATTCCCTACAGGTTTGTCTAATTCTAACCTTGCAGCCCACTTCCTTGTCTACCATCTTACTAAATTTTCTGATAATTCCCTGTTTCCTGACAGCTCACCTGCCAGATAGGACAAGATCTGAGCATGGAGCTGCATCATGGATCCTCAAGAGCCAAAACTCCCTGTCTGATAGCTACCAGACCATCATGCTCTCAGGCTTTCCAGGGTTTGCACAGCTCCAAAGTCAGGGCTCAATACCCTGTCACAGATGATTTTCAATTGTTACTGTTTTTCCCCTTGAGAAGCAGTAAAACAAAATTTCAGCATATCAGATCCTAGGTGACTGACTTCCCTACCCAGCCTCCTCAATCCAAAACCTGGGAAAAGGGTGAACCAGCTTTGGCACACAGGAATCATTTTGTTGTGGGTGTTGCCAGACAAGTGTCATCTCTTGGTCTCATATGTGGCAATTTCCTAATCTCCAATTACTGCCCTATCATGTCCATTTCTACACAGTGTAAAGTGGATTGGATTAAACCAGGGGGTGTTGTGTCTGTGTGTGTGTGTGTGTGTGTGTGTAATTTATTTGTTTGTTTATTCAGCCCTGTAACAGTTACAGAGATTTCACAGGCTGAATTGCAGCTCTCAGGTGAAATGGCCCCAGCCTGGAGCCAACAGGCACCACTGTCCCACACCACTGAGAGGGGAGATCTGGCACAGACCTGGCAGCACCCATCACCTGATTGTGCTGAGCCTGTGCAAACTCCCACTGAGCTCTCTGTGGACTGCAAAACAGCAGCTTTAGCATCTCACTAGATACTATTCCCAGCTGCCTTTATGTGAAATAAGTTTGATTTAAACTGATGTAGGAAGGTCCAAGTAGAGATTTGCAGTCCTTTTGTTATGTTGATTGATATCACTCCTTTTCTTAAACAATAACTGCAAGTACTGCAAGAGGGCAGGTAAGGGTAAGATGAGGCAAAATAAGAGCAGTATTACTGTTAGTATTGTTAGGAGCAGTATTATTCCTGTTGCTGTAATTTTAGCATATTTTTCAGTTGCAGTCTTTCTCCAATCAGTAGCAGCAATTACAAGATACCATCTTTCAGCAATCTGCTCCAGTGGAAGGTCCTTGCCCATGGCAAGGGGCTTGGAACTTGGTGATGTTTTAAGGCCCCTTCCAACCCAAACCACTCTGTGATTCTATGATCCTCTTAGCCATTATAAGGCAATAGTTCTCAAAATTCAGTATGGGCAGGAACTGAGATTATTAAGCAATCCCATACATGACATCTTTGCCTCACAGCTGCTGCCAGCATGCCCATTTTATGTTTAATTAAGTAATTTAAAATAGCTTCTCCCACTCCTTTTCACACACACAAAGCAAAAGACATTATTGATATTTCCAGTGTTGTATCCTTTATTACTTTACCCTCCATCAGGGCTGATTCTTTTACCAGCTAGGAGAGCCAACTTCACATTTTGTAGAAAATCCCTTTTTTATGCAAAGCATTAGCAAGAATGACATTTCAGCACCAATCCTGAGAAAAGGACATTGCAAAGTGTCTTCATGGTGAGATAAATCCAGTGTAGCATGAATAAAAAAATTTCCAGTGCATTTACATTCTGATTGCATACCTAGATGGAAATCTAGATAACTTGTTTCAATTGTCAGTCTGCTGGGTTCAATGCCATGGAAATTGGAAAGAAGTTCTGCTTTTCAGGACCTCCTGTACTGTATCATGTAGAACAAATTTGAATGTGCCTATGACCAGAGCAGAGAAATTTGATTGTGACACTTGTTTTTATAGACTGTGTCACTTTTCATACTACACTGACTTTTCCAGGCTTCAGTTCAACAGGCTATGTCACTTGACTGCAGAATAATTAGTTTGAAATACATTGGGTTATTTTTCTTTACTTCTGTTTGGGTTTGGGTTGTTTGGGGTTTTTGTGTTTTTTGGGTTGTTTTTTTAAAAAGGGTTTGTATGAGCCTTTTTATAAAGGAGGAGCCACATCTTGTATAATTTACTGGAGTCTTATTGTTAACCTTATAAATATTATTATTATTATTATTACTACTTCTATTTTCCACTCATAAAACTAATAACTTGGGAAAAAGCTCCTTATTTTGTCTTGTGAAGATTCATCCTACTATAGAAATTCCATTATTCTGGTTAATCCCTAAAGACAAAGAGGAAATTTCCCTGCCAATAATGAAGGTATTAAACAGCAAGTGAAATTGTCACCAAGCACACAGATGGTGACCCAGGGGACATGAAAACCTTGATACAAGTTTCTCTAATCCACCCTTAGGTTTACTTTGATTTCAATATGGTTCAGATATTACACAATGACCCAGGATACAGATACAGTGCTGAGGCTTAAAGGAACAATTGCAGAACAAACTTTTATATGTAACTCTGATTTAGAGGGACAAAAGACTATAGTCTCAAAAATGCTATTTAAAAAAGGCTTTCAAAGACAATAAAACCTAAGATGCAAGGGGTAATTCCTGATATTGCATAGTTATTTCATTCTGTTTTGGTTTTGACACTGGAAAACACCATGATATGAAACTCACTGTCTCTCATACTCCTAAGGATATTTTAAAATAGCTGTCTTTTTGTGTGCCTTTGTGGCATTTCTTTCAGTATACCTTTTCCCTTATTTTTAATTTTAAAAGTTGTCTAGTATTAAATATTTTAGCTGTACTGTCTCACTCTTATTTAAATTCTCCTGGCACTTTGGAAGAACTATTTCCTGCAGGAGTGAGAGGCAGCTTTCACTCCAGAGTGCCTTAAAATTCCCCAGTGAAAGCTCCCCCTCTTCTTGTTTACCTTCCTGGAATTAATGTAATGCCACCTTCATGGTACAGGGGCAGATAGCAGCCTTCCCCTAAAATCTTATGTCTCAGCATCACCTCTTGTGTAAGGTAGAGAGCAGGACCTTGGTGAAGCCAGCACACAGACGCTGGGGGATAAATTATCTCAAACTCTGTAGTCAGTTTGTGGTGTAGTCTGAAAGAGCATTGCACCTAAACAAGGATTTCCCAGCATTGGCTTGTCAGGATGCCAGCACAGCTGTAGGTCCATTCTGAGCTCTGTTCTGGACAATTTACACATGTAAGTTGAGTCAACACATCACTTCTGTTCCCTCATTCCCTTTCCTTAAAGCAAAACTCCATGCCCTTGTCCAAGCCTCCCACCATCAAGAACACAAAGTTGTGTCTTCATGAACATCCTGCAGCCATCACTCCTAACCCAATGCTTTCTCCATCTGCACTTGCATCACCAATCTGTGCCTTATCAATCAAGGTGTTATGAGTAGAAAAGCTGCCCATTTTTTTAAAACGTTGCAGAGTTCACAGGTTGGGCTACTTGCTGCCAGGGTGGAGTTCTAACATTTTATTATTGTAATCGTCTGTCGTTTTTGTTAACTACCTGTTGTTGATGGTTAAGAATTCCCCCTTTTGTCAGTGACACCCTGCTGCTTCCTGGAGGATGGCAGCCAGACAGTGAAGGGGAAGGGACATCGAGTCAACACGCAAATGACCTCAGAGCCAGCATGCAATGGGAGAGACCCCTCACCAAACCTAGCCAAAACCCCTAAAACAACAAGCCAATACGAAACTGATGAATCAAAGCAATGTCTAGAGATGAAGAAGAGAATCTCATATTCACCAAGATCTTTTTACCCCTCACCGTAATCTACAAGACCTCGGCTAGACAGAGGACCTCAAATGTTGACACAAAAACAAAGGGAACGTCCATATCCTCTTGTGAGGAAGGAGCACTGCAGATTTGCCCACAGACCAGTGGACAAAGCTGCACTCTTCCTCCTCCGAGTCACTCCTGGGAGCAGCGGTAGAGTGATCACAGATCCGTTGGTTCTTCTTCCCCCCAGACCTGATCACTTTTAATAAAGGCATTAAAAAGGATAAAGGTTTCCTGGCCGTGTTTATTTCACAAGGCATGACTTTAGAGAGAGGCACACATGTCCTCAGCTCAGACACACCTCTGGAGAAACCACCAGGTGCAGCTGCCTTTCCCCTTCTGCATTTGCTTGGGCGCTGTCCACAGCACACTCTCCGGGCTTGATAAACTCTGGAATAAACTGTTCCAGACTCCTCAACTGCCTGTCTGTCTCTTCAGTAGCAATAAGGTCATTCTTAAAAAAAAAAAAGAAATACAAATTCTTTTTAGTAGAAAGAAATGACCTTTATTTTTTGCATGTCTAAGTAAGCTGCATTAAAATAAGATGAAGACTGTGACAGGAGATAACCAAAGATGGTAAATTTAGGCTGACGCTTTGTCCTTAACTTGGACTGTTCAGCAAGAAAGTGTACAGGAAAAACAAAGATTTAGCCTTAAATCAGAATCTTTTGGGATATGTCATTTTGCTATATTTTTAATATATTTTTAGGTATTTCTTGAGCAGCCTGATGTAGGAGACAGAATCACTGGGAAGTCAGGAGTGCTGTGAGACCAGCACTGGGGATCTGAGTCCCTCAGGACCCGATGCTATAAAGTTAAATCACAGCAACAGAGCCCCTGCCCAGACAACTCTGAAGTTAAATGCCAGAAGGGATACAACAGATGAGTCATTCAGGCAGAGAGGGAGGGATGAAAAGAAAAGGCACTGGCTAAAAGGATCTGATAACAAAAAGAATGAAGGTCAAAAGAAAAAGGCTTGTGAGTCTTGACAGGGCAGTTTCTCACAAAGGTGGGAGTTATGGGAAAGCACCAGTGAGCCTGAGGAAGAGTCCAAGAGAAACATGAATGTGGGGCTGCTTCTGTTACACACCTACAACAGTCTCTCGGGTCACTGTAGGTTTTAGAGTCTATCCAATTTGAAACTAAGTGTTCTGAGATTAAAATCATAAATTGTAAAACGTAAAATGCAAAAACACATCAAGTTAGACTTGGGACACTTGGAGGAAAAATTCTCACACTGATAAGTCAAGACTGCTTTCCAACCAGAGCCAATGAAGGCTCTACCGCAAAACTGCTTCCAGTGAAGTTGAAACTGAACACCTGGGTAGAAGTGGAAAAACCAAGAAAACAAAGGCAAAAATCCAGGTTGCAGAGGGTGTGGCTGCATAGCATCAAATTCTTTGTAGGGCTCATGATGAGGATGGACTTTGAGGGTATTTAAGGAGGATAAGGCCATGAATTTTGCCATTTGTTATGGGAAAGAAATGGCATTAAGAGAGAGGGCAACTAGTGGAAGCTGGCAGATGGTGGGTGGAGCAGAGGCAGGAGCTGACACTGTGATACTGATTGAAACAGGCTGGGGAGATGTTTCAGTTCAGTTCATTTGGTTCAGTTCAGGCAAATAGGTGCTTTGTTTTGGTTTTCTTTAATAAGAAAAGAGACTCCTGAGGGAAGCACAGAGGGACGTCTGGGTGGGATGATGTGGGCTCAGTGCCTGGGAGATCACTCCTGACAGCAGTGACTGACACAGAGAGGAGAGGAGAGGAGAGGAGAGGAGAGGAGAGGAGAGGAGAGGAGAGGAGAGGAGAGGAGAGGAGAGGAGAGGAGAGGAGAGGAGAGGAGAGGAGAGGAGAGGAGAGGAGAGGAGAGGAGAGGAGAGGAGAGGAGAGGAGAGGAGAGGAGAGGAGAGGAGAGGAGAGGAGAGGAGAGGAGAGGAGAGGAGAGGAGAGGAGAGGAGAGGAGAGGAGAGGAGAGGAGAGGAGAGGAGAGGAGAGGAGAGGAGAGGAGAGGAGAGGAGAGGAGAGGAAGGGTGCTGGGCAGGGTGACAGGCAAGATTCTTGCTTATGGAAACAAGAGCTGATCAAAAGCAGGGCAGGAATGTCAGAGCGGTTACAAAGGGCTTTAATTTGGGAAAGAGTGAAACCTAAAATTGAACTCTGCTAAGGAACTGAAAGTTCAACAGAACCTTGGTATTATCTGCAGCAAATAATTTCAGATTATGATTTTAGGCAGCAACATTAATAAGAGCAGGAGAAGGACAAGGAAAAGAAATTAAGAAGGAAAATAACTTTTTAAAATGTTTGTTTATGTTTTATTTTTCTTTTCCTTTTTTTCTTTGAAGATATGTGAGATAAAGGAGCAGACAGGTCAAGGTAAGTAGGAAAATACTTGCAAGATGGGAGAGTCACTGAGGCAAGAAAAGACAAGAGTAGGGAAATGGATTAAACTTTTCTATTGGTGGAAGGAACCTAAATTTAAATTACCAAATTTCTTCATGCTGTGATGAAATTCATAGAGGAAGACCCAAGTTAGTGTCATCCCCAAGGAACCTCAACTTGGGGTATGGTAGGCATTCTCCATCCATAGAAACACACTTAATTAGAACAATTATGTTGTCATGAGAGCCAGAGCAGATGTTTCACCACTCACATTTCACTGCTCAAAGCAGCACTTACTAAACCAATACTCAACTCCTTAAAATATTCCTCAATTTCATTTTTGTATTGGTTCCTTTCTGATGTATGTTTTATTTTATTCCTTTTAAAGCAGAGAAGTGAGCTAACTGAAGCACACAAAAAACCTCCCTGCAGCTGATGTTTTTAATCACAGCTTTCTGGGAAGGCTGACCAGTAATCATGAGTTATTCAGGGTTTTCATTATTCTTCATGACAGTGTCACTGCTGTCTTACTAACTTAATTGTGCTTGTTTCCTTATGCAGAATGAATCCTGACTGAAGAGTCAATGTTCCTGGTACAAATTCACAAAACACATCAGAATTTCCTCCCAGCATCAATAAGAAAAATATTATACTGATTGGTCTTTTAGACTCACTGAGTTTCTTTTCAATACTATTTTGAACATGGGAAAAATTTTGCCATTCTGAGCAGATAGTTTATTAAAGTTGGTAGGTAACTTACATTTTGACAATATAAAAAGTTACCACTAGCTTAAAATTGTGACTGTAAACCACACCCACATTGTAGATAAATTCCATTGTGAGAATTAATTAACACATAAATTCTTATATCTTATTTTATAACACTTTATATAAAATACTATATCTAATTTTATTTATTAAATATCTTATTTATATTAATTTTTCCATTTAACAAGAAAGTTTTACCAGCGGGGGCTTTTTTCCATCCATTTAGGCCCAGCTCCAGTTTCAAGGTAAGATGTTGGGAAATATTGTATCACTGTGCAAAAAAATATCAAAACAAAGCCGTGGTTCAGCATGACAAGACAACTTATCAGTGCCCAGCTGGGATGCCAAGAGGAAAATCAAAGCAAGCACTGTTGTCTGTAGGGTCCTGCACAAGATGACAAATGTACCCAGTGATCTCAGGAGAAAGGAGGATGAGCTCAGGAAGAGTGCAATGAGCTCTGTCTTTGGGAGTCAGCAGCACCAGGAAAAATGGTGGTTCCAGTAAATCTCTGCTGCCTAAAACATTTTTATATTGAGCTGTTACTAATCAATAGCAGGGAGAACTCCTGTTGCTGTGCATTCCACAGGAAAGACACCACAAGGGCCTTCTGTAGCAGGTTCATGGCTGACAGGGGCCTTGGAGCTCTTCTGAGAGCCAGCAAGGAAGGGCAGGACTGCCCTGGCTGTCCTGGGATCATCCATCGTGCCTTCCCTGCCAAGGAGAATCTGCATCTTCTGCAGTCTCATGGTGAACAATCCTCATTTCCAGTGGAGGGATGCAAGAGGTATTTGATGAGGGCCTGGTCCCATCCTAGGGTGACTCCTAAGGGAGTTGCTGAGGGTCTTGGTGCATGGGTGGGATGTGTTTTCAGTTAAAAAGGGCAGTGAGATGGAATAAAGAGGAGAGAGGGGCAGGGATCTGTGCAGGTTGGTGTGGGTCACCTGTGCCCTTCCTCCTTACTATGAGGTGCCTGTCACAGTGCAAACAACAGACAGGAGCTGTCACATATTCCCTGTAAAAGCTGTGTGTGATACACTCACAGGAACACATGTGCCAAGTTTCTCAGCTGATCATCAAAAGGAAGAAGTTCCAGTGCTGACTGACCCCAGAAAAGGGCAGGGCAAGCAGTGAAAGGAGGTTGTACCTGGCAGACAGCTGAGTTTTTCATCCCCAGCTATGTAGCAGGATAACATTAGCTCCTGTGATTGAATGGAGGCCTCTACATAGATCTCAATAAATAAATCAAAACCACAAACATGAAAGCTGGGAGTGTTTAATTCAGGCTCGACTGTAACTTTCTTCTCTGCACCAGGACTGGACCACTGTGAGATATAAAGAAGCATTGACTCTATTAGGTTTGAGCTATTTACCATATTAATCATAATCCAGCTCACCTTTCAAAAAGTAAATAACATATTTAAGATTATCAGACTCGGTTTTGAGCAACATTTTTCTTATTAAACAAGCACACAGGACTGGCAAAAATCAATAGGAGAGTTAGAGTAGCCTCCCTGTAGAGGGTGTTTGTTATCTCCCATAAGTCACAGTAAAAGATGACAAAGCTGCCACATCATGAGGAAAAGTAATTTTACAGGATTCAGGTGGGTTCAAGTTTCCATCTTCTCCCTGTAATCCAGTGAATCATGTGTTTCCACCAGCTAAATGAACCTGCAAGCCTGTCAGACACAGGTGGCCACAGAGCCCAGTGTGCTGATTTCCATTTCCTAGGCCATCTTTCCTTATAACTTTCCTCTTTAGCAATAAAAAATGGAACTCTAATTCTTCATGAGCAGTGCAGGTTGGTGTGATGGCATGGATGTAACAGCCCCCAGCTGCAGGTGGCTGGCTGACCACATCCATATGGGGAGAAGAGAGGAGAGGATCCTCATTTCAGCCGGCAAGAGGAAACTTGAATGGTGTCCAACACATTCATCAGCCAGATGACACAGTTGACCTCCCTCACAGTCCCTGTCACCTCAAATAACTAGAAATGTCCATGTAGAGTGAGTGAAATTGCTATAGTTTAGATTAAAATTATCATGTATAAAAAAAGTTTCCAGATAGTCTGATTTTTCTGTGCAGTTTCAAAAGTATGAAACTTTAAAATTAAGAACTGACAGTAAGATGTTTTAGGGAAGGAGTGTTTTTTGTTGTTTATTTATTTGTTCTTTCTTAAGGAGGGGCTTTGTTTCTTCCAAAGTGGAAGTTAATTTTTTATTTGGTATGTAAGAGCTATTATTCATTTGTATTACCATAAAGCATTAGGTCTTGCAGCTGTAGTGGGAGGATCAGCTGGAACAAGATGAGGTAAGGAGCCATTACAGATAAATGTTTCTAATGCAAAGGAAAGGTGGTAAAAGCAGAGAAGGATTAATCAAATGGCCTGTGGTTTCAGAGCATTTTTGTTTCAGGGAAAGGACCCTTATATTTGCCCTCTAGATAGTAAATTGCTTTTAGTGGAAGCTACTGCCAATTGGTGAAAACAAACCTATATATGTAGAGATGTTAAGGACACTGGAAACAATAATAACAGCATTAAAAAGTAAATATGTGGCTTTGCAGTTGTACCTGTTGGCAGTACCAATCTCAGACAGAGGAAAGACACCACTTTTCCATGTCCTCTACTCTTTAGATACTTTCTGAGTAGAACAAAACTGTTCTACCAAGGACTTTCAAACTTCACAGTTTGCTTCTGTTACCCGGATTAATGGGCCATTATTTTCTGTGTTTGTCTTACTGCCTTTGTTATTTCTGACTTGAAGTGTGGCTCCTGATGATCAATAGGATTTCTAATATGCACAAACTCACACTATTAGCAGTACTAAGTCATGCACAGGTCTCACAGCTGAGAGTTCACTTTGTTAGCTCTGTTCTCCAGGCAGTTTTGTAACCTTTCCCTGTCCTCTGCATATATTTTGATAACTAGTATTGAGTGGCTCTCCAAAGTGAATAGTGTACCCTGTATAATGAAATTAATCAATAATACCTGCTATCCTTGATATTACATTCTAGGGACATCGAATTGTACATCTCTGGGGCACAGGGTTGCTTTTACAATGTTTTAATATTAATAGCAGGCTGAATTGAAAAACTTTTTTTGTTCCATTTTAATGAGAGAAGAATTTCTCCTCATTTGATATAAAAGAGAACTGCACATTCCATGAAAAGGAAATTATTTGCAGGATCTTTCTAATTCTGATGTGAAATTCTAGGTTTTGCTGCAAATTTCCTGTCAATCACTGCAGCTGGGATATTTACAATCAGGTTAAGATCATTCCAAGCCAACACCAACCTGTGTCGTCAAGGCCATAACATCTGTATAAATGTGTGGTTGATGCACACGACAGGAAGGCTTTCACTGCAAGAAATCTCTATTCAAGGGGGTGTTTGGTCACCTGAAAAAGTGATATGTGGAGCTGTAACCATGGGAAAGGAGCTACCTCCAGGTTTTCTGAGAGAAGGAAAGGTCTTGGCATAAAAACATCTGCCATCTGATTAGTTAGAAAATCCTCAAGGAACTACTTGAATACCCCAAAAAATCAACCTAGATACAGCTATATAGGATTGTTTCACAAAGATATAATTCCTGCCTCTCTTTCCTCCACAGCTTTTGATTAAGGAAGACAATGAGTCATGGTTGCCCCTTTGTAGCCCACTCTGAATTTGTCTACAACCAGCAGATACAGACAATGGCTACTTTTCTGAAGTGTCAAAAATAAAAGTTTCCACCTTAGGCTAAATTACTGGCTCTGAGTCTCTCTTGGAGCATCTGTTGGGAGTTCTGCACTTGGTGGAGGGATAGTATCTAGCTTTAGTTCAGTATTCAACCATGATCAGCAAGAAATCCTCATTTCCATCCCCATATTCTCTTTCTTATCCATCACATAACACCTCATTCCTGCCACCAGCCACGTTCCTGGGCAGTGGAGCCCTTTCACTGCTCAGTCCTGATTCATCTGTGGAGCAGGTCCCATACACAGGTGCAATATGTGCAAGTATCTGTACAATCAATGACTGAAATGAACAGCACCAATTCAGCTGTCACAGAAAATTATAGTGATTCCCAAGATATATGTTATGCCTGTTTAAAAAACACATAGTTGTTAGATTTTTTAATGTCATTAATCGTGATTCTTTCCAGATAAAGAGGAAAAGAGGGAGTCCAAACCTGCTTTTGGGTTACAATATGGCTGGATAATTATGCTACATGTGTCTGGGATCATTCCTTGGCACAGATTTGCCTCTATCTGTACTGTTAAACTCTCCCAGCCTTGGAAACAGGGTGGGCATCCAAACTGGTTTCTGGGAATGGTCCCGGGTCTGTGCAGACTCCCTGGCTGTGTCCAGGATGCATTTGGGAGAGTGCCAGCTGGATGGGGCCAAAATCATAGCAGGAGCCTTTTAACGGGACATTCTATCAAGTTCCCATTGCTGGGAACGTTCCCTGGTGCCATTCAATTAACCAGGATAGATGTGGTCCAAAAGTCTAAACTAATTACCATGAAAAGAGACAGTAATTCAGTGACGGTGCTCCATGGCCATATGCTGGCATCTTGGGAGCCTGGAGAGGAAATGAAAACATCTTAAGGAGAGCTTTGCCAAATGAGAGCTCCAGATGACAATTGCAATAGGGAAAAAAATATTAGGTGTCGACAAATTGTGAGCAGAGTGAAAATCAACAAAGAATAGAAGAGCCCATAGAAATAGGGCATGATAAAACTGCCCTTCCTTTGCTTCCAGAGTATTTCAGTAGAAAGGAAACATGGTGAAGAACCAAAGAAGCAAAATACTCAATTATTTACAAAGTTGTGCTGTTTCATTTTAAAAAAATACTCTATAAATGCTGTGTTTGCTTTGCTGTAGTGAAGAGTTAACCACAGCCTGTTCCACAGGGAGAGCCCAAATCAGCTTTCATTTAAACCAGATTTCAAGCTCTGGTATCCTGGACACAGTGATTTGAGGAACATTTACAAGAAACAGAAGCAGTTTGTCAAGAAGTCTTAGGATGAGCAAATGTGCCATGTACATGATGGAGCCTTGTAAAATTCAAACTTTCTCAATGAAAATGCAATTGTAAATGAAAATTTCTTCCTCGGGTTGAACCGAAGAGGTTGAAAAATTATATGTGTTTTAGAAATATCAACTAGTCTTCCCCTGGCACAGATTTAAAAACGGGGTAAGTGAGATGAAGTAATCTAGTTGTACATGAGAGGAGACTGCGCTGTGATACTTCATTTTACTACTGACCTCAGAACATTTTTTGTCAGACCTCAGGGCTAGCAAATATTTGGATCATGGGAAGCTACTGCATCAGCAAGGAGATGAACAACTACTGCAAAGTCCATTTCTTGCACTGTGGCTCTGCAGAGTATCAACCACTGGATGCACTTTGAATAAAGCCTCCAAAGGTGAATAAGGAGGGTAAAATCCCTCCTTGTTTACTGGACCACCAGCTGGGTATCATAAATTTCTCTTCCTACTCTTGTTAAATGGAAAATATTTATCCACTGAACACCTCTAACTGAGCATGAGAGTGGAAAGAGGAAAGGAAAATGTACACATAGGACACAAAAGTAACCTGGTTGCATCTCAACAAGTTGTCTTTTATCGGAAGAATACAAAATTTGCTTAATAGCACTGCATATCAGAAAGGCCTCACTCCCACTTGTAAGAAGACATTGTCATAACATGATGTATCCACCCTGCTAGCTTTTACCAACTTCCATCCACTAAATAGTGGGAGATGGATAAAGGTCAATTGGTAGCTGAGATAATTGAATTTAATCATGAGCCACCTAAGTGAGGGAAGACATTACCACCTGGCATTATATATTAAGTACATTAAACTGACTCTTCTCTGGCCTATAAAGGTCATTGTACATTGTATAGCAAAGGTTGTGCTGTGAAAATGCTAATTGATTTTTAATACTGGCTGCTGACTTTCCTGTAGAGGGTGTCAAGTGCCTCTTGGGAGTACTTACTGACACTCATTGCAAATTCAATCATCATTGTCATCCCATGCCAGCAAAAACAAATGGATTTTTGAGGTCCAGTCCAGCAAAGCTGGGAAAGGACTGACTCTGTGTCATGGTTTCAAACCAGGACACTCTGTCCCATGACAAAAACACCTCTGTCCAACTTGGGTAATATGTTTGAATCTCTCATCCTGAAAGAAAGATAATCCTGTCCTGTTGCCCATGGGATTCAGAGAGGGAAAGGGCAGGTTATCACCATTCACAGAACAGGTCTGAGCACTTGGTACCAGGTCTACAGGGGCTTAAGTGATTAATTTATATTTCAACAGACTTAATTAAGAGTTAAATACAGAATCAATACTGAAAATATATCACCAATCCAGAGCAAGTCCTGAGGAGGACTCTGAGGTGCTCAGGGCTGGAATGGAGGAGAGGCTGAGGGATGGGCAGGGCTCAGCATGGAGAGGAGGTGGCCTCGGGGACCTCACAGCAGCTGCCATGGCAAGGTCCCCAGGGAGATGGAGCCAGGCTTTTCCCTGTGGTGTGTGGTGGGAGGATATCAGTCTCACATTGAATAGAAAATAGGTTTTTCCCCTATGAGGATAGCCAGGCAGTGGAGCAGATTGCCCAGCTACATCGTGCCTTCTCATCTTCAGAGCTTTTCAAGACCTAAATGGATCAAACTGAGCCGTATTTCAGGATCCCATAGCTGACCTTGTTTAGAGAAGGAAGTTTCAGTAGAGGTCCTTTGGGGTCCCATTAAACCTGAACTCCTGTTGAGCCCATGAAATGAGCACGTTGGTGCTGGATATTCCATTTGTGTGAGACACCTGGGAGAATGGACAGGTGGGAATATTCATCATTCTCCACACTCAGCACACACAGCAACCAGTATGGGCCAGGTGTGCTTCCAGCACAAAGCTCAAACACCTCTGAAGGGGGATACTACATGGTGGTATTTTGCCTTCTGAAAAGAATTTGTCTGGCATCTGTATAAATGTCCAGTTGCCTACTCCTGACCCTCATCTTCAGTGGCAAGAAATGCATTATACATAGTCATAAAATGTGTATAATGAAATGCATTATACACAGTTATAAAATGAATGAAAAATTTTATAATGAATGAATGAAAAATTCAAAAATTCAAATCTTCCTGGTGCCCGTCAGTTAGAGTCAGATGCATTTCTAGGAAATCCTGAAAGTCAAGTTTAAGATTTGGAAAAATGTAGTTGGGAGGGCCGTGGTGTGATAGATTTCCTGGCTCACAATGGTGGGCTGCAATGTCAAGGGAATCCCTGGCAAGGCATTGGCAAATTTCTGTGTCCATAACTGTCTCAGTTCTAAAATGAATTCTGGAAGGCTGATCATCATTTGTATTAGATCACTACTATGTAGGAACAACAGCAATCTGTAACAGCAGGGAGACAGAAGTTAATGATGAAAGCACTTTAACAAAAACCAAACCACGGAAACCAACCAACAAAATCCAACCAACCAACCAACCCCCTATAAAACACCTCACTACAAAAAGCAAAACTTCCATATTTCATAACTGTATTTCTAGAAAAAAAAACAGCTCCAGAGCCTCTTTAAATGGCACTTCTAGTAGTTAAGCCAACATTATAATTTATGCAGAACTTGCCACAGCTTTGCACAAATGCTCAAAATTAGGAAAAAGAAAAACAACAAAAGAAAAAACCCAAACAACAAGAGCAGATGAAAAAGCACTAGCAGGGCTTAAAAGGAACAGGTGAAAATAAAATTTATTCCCAGTGCAATCGGAGCTCCTTTTGTCAGATTTAAAGAATTTCATCCAATTTCCCCATTAATCAGCTGATGAAGCAGACCCTCATTCTGACATGAAGCATAAGATAATGTCAACATTATTTGCAAACTGCTACGTTACGGTGACAGCCTAATGTTTATTACTATCAAATTACTGTCATTTTATTAAAAAGACCAAAAGCTCTGGCTTAGCTAAGCAGAGCTCCCAGTCCCACCAGAGCAGTGGAGCTGCTCCCTCTCTCCCTGTGCTGTACTCTGTGATGGAGCACAGCATTTGCATCTGCCTGCACAGGCAGCTCTCTGAACGTGCTGGCTAATGAACAGGGCAGGGAATTTTACACTCCAAGACATCTTTTTTCTGAATATCACCCTCTGGTTTTTGATAGTTTTTTGTTTGGAGGTTTTGACCTTGTTTGGATTTTTTTCCCCCCTGAAGCCTTCCTGTGTATTATCCCAACAGTTTGTTCTCCTAATAGCTATCCTCCCTGTGGTGTTTGTGTTGTTGGGGACAGATTCTACTTGACTTCCTCAGACCTTCTCAACGGTGCCAGTTCTGGCACTTGTGAAGCGGCATGCTATGAAATTTTAGAAGAGACGTCACTGTGCCACCTTCTAGACTTGCATCTCCTAGTCAAACAGAATGTAATATTCTCAGGATCTACACTTTTCTAGTGTAAAATAAAAAATACTTGGCAGCAGGTCTGGGCTAATTCGCTCCATAGGATTGCATGCAAACACCATAATATTTATTTTGGCATTGTTAACAAGAGCTGGAAGCTAGAGACTAAAAAAATCAACCTTAAAATCAGTGATGATACCCTAGACATAATATTGTTAAAAGCTAGAATAAGCACAATACTTGCCCAAGGAAAGGAAGGGCAGGCAATGTCTTCTGTGGTCTTTCAAACAAGGTTTGAGATACTTTTATCCAGCTTTGGAAAGAATTTTTGAATTATTATTTTTGAGGGGGAAAAGACAATTGAGCCTATTTTGCTGAATGAATACAAGCACCAGCAGCAGGACTGGGATCCCTTGTGCTGCACTCAGTGCAGTCATAGCACAGTAATTTAGCTAAGGCTTAATAATGTCTTGCAGTACAAGTTAATGTTATCAGATTAGCACTTATAATTTCCAGAAGGATTTCATTGCATTCATAAAATACAAAGGAAAAGTGCATCAAATTCAGGTAAACCGTGCTCCTCTTGATGTGGCCCTTCCCTCCAGTTTGCTTGATGAGCAAACTGAAATTACTGTTGGTTCAAATGGGAGTAAGAATGACCTTTTCAACTTTTGTTACAGAGGAAATAAATGTAGGATGTGTCTCTGTACATATTGCAGGAATACACATTCATTAGCATGTCCCACAGCAACATAGGTAATGTGAGAGGTGGGAAATAGGATGGGAATGTGTTATGGTTTTGGCCTGGCAAAGCCAGAGCCCCCATGAGTCTACCCTCTACCTGATATCTGCTGTGAGATGTGACCAGGAATAAGCAAAGCAGGCTCCAACTTAAACATAAAGAAAAGTTTATTAACTAAGCTACACACAAACAATTACTAAACTACACACAAAAGAAAAAAAAAGAAAACATGAGGAAAATGAAAACCTCACAAAAATCACTCTCCCCCCTCCTCCGCCCTAAATTCCCAGTACATCCTCCAAAATCACCAGTTCTGGGTCCAGCAGCACCCTTTAGATTGCTCAAACTTTCAGTTCCTCAAGAGGACAGGGAGTCCTTCCATGTGTCGTGGTGGCCTCTTCCGTCCTTGTTCCGGTGCTCTCACCACCGAACAGGGATCAGGGCTGCTTCCGGGGTTGTCTTTTTAAGGATGCTATGTCCAGTTCCAGAAAAGCACAGTATCTCACCTTCCCACCTTTGGGACATCTGTCCCCCCCATATTTTATATACCCCCTGGGGCCGAGGGGTACCCACACTGAATCTTCTTTGGCTCTGGGACATTTCTCCCCCTGGACTCAGTCTCTGTATCACACGGAAACATGGCTCTGTCCATGGCTACACGAAAGAGTCCAGCATAAAATGCCACTCCATCTTCTCCATTCTTCTAACATCTCTCACTCTCTCTCTCTCTCTCTCTCTGGTCCAGACCAGACCTCCATCACTCGTTCATTTCCTTCGTCGTCCTCCACTTTTATCACTCGTCTAGGAAGGGTTAATGTTCTGTAAGGTTTTCATTGTCCAAAAAGGGTTAAAAACTCCTCCAGGCGGCTGGACTCCTGGCTGCACCCCCCCATCTCCTCAGCCGGGCTGCCTGCTGCCAGCACATGTTTACTGAGTTTCAAGATAATGACACAGGCTGCACTCTCTCTCTCTCTCTGTCTTCAAGGTTGGGGGGGGGAATGGCTGCCCGATGTCTCTTGGGGCTCCTCCACACTTCCATCCTCCAGGGCCTCCTCACCCCCATCTCTGTCCAGGCCCAGGCCTACCGCATGGCTGCCCCTGCCCCGCCCAGCAGCAGCGGCTGGACGGGGGAAGGGAGATCCGACCTCCGTCCCTCAAAGCCCCAAGAGCCTCCCAGGCCCGAAGCTCTGCTTTTAACCCCTGTGTGTTCTCGGAGGTGTGTCCTAAAACCCACTGGCTACACCAGGTGCCAATATCAAAATCCAAGCACCCATTGGTTTGACCACAACATCCCAGAATTCCCACTTCTTCCTGGTCAAACCACCACAGAACGCTGAGGGAAAAAGCATTTTTTTTGTTTGTCCCTGTTAAACCATCCCAACTAAAATACCCAAAGTCAAGCTCAGTGTCCAAACCAGGCACCACCTCACTGAGTTTTAGCAGTTGATATCCAGATATGAAATTGACGTTTGTAGAATCCACCATTGCGAACAAGAACCAAAAGAAACTTTGTTAGATACCTACATGGAAACTCCTCCCTCCTGTCACCACTTTGTACAGCCTGTTCAGCTCTCTTGCTCAGAGAAGCTGTGGATGCCCCATCCCTGGAAATGCCCAAGGCCAGGGTGGATGGGGCTCGGAGCAACCTGGGATAGTGGAAGGTGTCCCTGGCCATGGCAGGGGGTTGGAATGAGGCGTTGTTTAAGGTACCTTGCAATGCAAACAATTTTATCATTCTATGAATCAGAGAACCTCATACTAAACTGAATAACTTTTACTTAACTTATTTAAATATAAGTCTTTGCTTCATTTGGATTTGTTATCTCATACCCATCATTTAGGGCAGCACTCCAACTCATCATCCAACCCAGTCGTGACCATGACTTGTCCTGTTCATGAGACACAAACCTTCTACCATGTCAAATTCTTATTCTACATTGTGGAAATTCTTTCAACCCTCTACTTTAAAAAAAGGAAAAATTGCTGAAATGAAGGTAAGCTATGGAGCTTGCACAGCAGGAAAGTGAATTTCATATATGCACAGAGAATCTTTGTGAGAAGACTATTTTTAGGTGAGCTGTACACAAAGACCAATCCTGAGGGTTTGGAAAAATTAGCATCCTTGAATTTTGCAGGAGCTATTTTTAAGCTTAGCTTGGCTAGTCCTGAAAACCAGAAGCAGCTCATGACTAGACTTTTCTCTGTGACAGGAAGGAGCTTGCACACCACACGTGGCTAATCTGAACGAGCTGCATTGAGGTCACCTCACAGTCCTCATTCTGTGTTGTGTGAAATTGCCAAGATGATACATCTTCCTTTTTAAAAGAAAAATAGGTACTTGGTGTATGGATGTGTTTTGTGGTTTGTTTGTTTCTTTGGATGGTTGGTTGGTTGGTTGGGTTTTTAACATCTTTTTTGCATAATAGATTGTTTACTTATTATCTAATTTTACCAAAACACTTATGTCAGATCTCCTGGTATAAATGGAGGAAGTCAGCTGAAAAACTACAGTAGGAATAAACACAAACTCAAATTAAATATAACTCATCACAAGAACAGGCAGGAGGAGCACATCTGGTAGGATTTTAAGGCTATTTTTTCGTTTCAAACACAAATGACCTCTAGTACACTGATATTTAATTACAACTATTTAGTCTGATTTGGTAAGCCTAAAAGACTATTTTGTTTCTTTTCTGCGTGGGGGGAGGCGAAAAGAAGTAATCATCTGCAAGGATATAATAATTTAAGGTTGCATCCCTACCAATATCGGATTTTAAATCTGCAGATGTTTGAAAAAGATTTTAAAGTCAAATAAGGTAGAAGATTAGGAGCTCTTTTCTCCCAGGGAATTTCACATGCTTGAAGAACAGCAATTGCTTTGTCTTCTGCTGAAATGCCACTCTCTCTGGGGTAAAGAGAAGCAGCTGTGTAATAACACATAGTGATGCCACACAGGAACTTGACAGGAAAGGAAAAATTGCACGTGAAAGCAGAGCAGCACCAGGAACTTCGCTAGACAAAACGTGCAGTCATTACCCTTTCAGATTTTTGGGACAGAGATGGAAATTAGGCTTCCTGTAGCACAGGGCCCTTAAACACTCCTCTGTGGCAAAGTCTGAAGGCTGATATCTTATTTGAAGCCTGGCAACCACCACCTCACAGGGCCCTTTGCTCTGATGCTGCTGCTGCTGCTGCAAGTGCTGTTCTCATGTCACAGCAGCAGATACAAATTCACTCACGAGCAATCTCTTGGTTACAGACAGAGTTTGCTGGTGTAAATAACTTTGGCTGGTTTCAAAAGGGGTGGGGGAAAACAAGTAAAGAAAAAAGGAAGAAAAAATACAGAAAAAAACACCCTGAAAAAATGGAAAGGCAGCAATCCAAATATGAGTCAAAAGCTCTACCACCTACTGAGTCAACAGGAAACTGAAATGAGATAATAAATACCTGGCTCTGGATGAATATTAGATGTGCATCAATGTGCTTTACTCACTCATTAAAGGGGGAAGTGCAGATGAAAATTACACTTTTGCTGGATATCTAAGAGACAAATAACAAGCTTCACCAGAGGCTTAGGAGGTGGAGATGGATTTACCCATAAAAGAATTTTGCTACACCTAATTAAAGCATTTGTAAATGTAAAAGGCACCCAGAGAAAGAGCACTGAGGCAGTTCTTGTGGGGCTCTCAAATCAGTGCTCTAATCAGGAGGAGAGGAGGTGATCTGATAGATCATCAGAGTTTGGCACAAATAACCTTTGCCTGAGCAGCCTGGGTGGGAGGATTGTGGCACACTGAAACTCACCTACAGGCCTGGGCAGGGGAGCAAGAATCGTTGAAACGTGAAGGTTGGAAAATTGAGGCCAAACATTCACCCGGCACTGCCAGGTCCAGAACCAAACCATGTCCCCACGGTGACACATTTTCTGAGCACCTCCAAGGACACGGATTCCATCATTTCCCTGCGCAGACTGTTCCATGCTTGACCACCAGGGAAGAAATTTTCCTAATATGCACTTAAGGTTTAAGTGAAGGACGGAGACACAGCTGAGCCAATGCTGTCAAGTCCCACTGGGGACCTGATCTGTACCCAAAAAACCCTCAACCATTTCCAGCAATTTGTGAGTCAGTTCTGCTCTTCCCATTCACTGCAGATGGACACAGGGTCCAGCAACCCAAACAAATGAGGCATTCAAACCATCAATCTGGAAATTTCCGTGGTAAGCAGTGCTTATCAACCTCAATTAACACTGTGATGGTGATTGCTGAGTGACCACTCCCTACCCACATCTCCACACACAAATGAGATTTTCATTTTATTTTCTTCCCTGACCATTTAGGAAGAAGACTAAAAGAGTAGTTTAATGAGCAAGAAATTAAATGAAATCTTGTGATTTCAATGAAGATCAATTGGGCAAGGTTTGGGCCATTTCTGTGAATTTCATATCATTTCTTTCTTGTTTCTGAGATTTTTTTATGAATTATCTCTTATCCTTTTGGAGCATTTAATTTCTTCAATTACTACTCCTGTCTTTTTGTTTAACTTTGTTGCCTGATTTTGGGAATTCAGTGGGAATAATTTTGGCAAGTTTTTGTCCTTTTCACTGCTTTTCATTTTGTCTCAGTCCTTTTGTTGCAGTCACTCCATTTGCTTTTTTTTCTCCAATTGCATTTGATTTGATCATATCTTTTTTTCCAGAGTCTTTATTCTACTTTTCTTTTCTTTTTTTTTTTAATATTTCTATTCCTTTCAGCCCTGATTTGCAAATATGTACCTTATTAAAAACTTTTGAAATTTGCCTAAAGGTCAGCAACTTGTGTTCTGATCATGAGCTGTCTAAATCAAAGCTGTAAATCTTTCCAGCCTGTCTCCATTCTAACTAAATATAGTGCGGCCAGGGAATTAAAATTCTGATTTTTCTTTTGAAATATACTGATACATCATGAGGCATATCCTAATTTTTAATTTTGGGCTTTTTAAATTTTAATGTGTCTTACATGGAGCTAGTAGGAAAAAGACATTCACAGATAAATGTACTAATGCAGAGTTGTGTTCTGCTCACTAGACCTGAAATACTCACTAGGTGCTGAGAAGAAAATAAATAATATATTGCAGTCTGCTAGATATTCTGATGCTTTAATACTGAGAAGCTCCCTGAAAAATAATTGCCTGCATATATTATGAAAATTCTGCCTTGTTCTCTAGATGTACCTGTAGTAGAACAAAAGATCTGCAGGGATAATTAATCTGTAGCACTGTTCCTCAAGCACCATCTGATTAACAGCATTTCCACTTGCACAGGCCTTCACTGGAATGAGCAGAAGAAGGTTTCAGCAGTGAAGGACAATAACAGGACTGGTGGGGAAGTAGCACAAGGAAATAAACACATTCCTGATGACATATGCTGATCACTGTAAACTTATTTTTAATCAGCTCACCTAAAGTCTGAGTTTGCACAGTACAGAAGACAGAGCAGGGAGCACCAACTTAATATTTAGTGTGTTTATTAATTATTAATTTTTTTTAAATTCTGTTAACAACTGCAATTATTTCAAAAGCCATTTCCCTGAGTCAGTAAGGAGGTGTGAGATAACCTGAGGCACCAAATGAGGCTCTTGGCCTAGGAGCAGAGTTCCTGATGTTTCCCAGTGTAACCAAATCCCACCTGGCACTGCTCCCCCCTGTCTTCAAAGGCTTTATACCACAACTGTCTATAAAGGAGCCTAGAACAGCTACAGGCCAGCCTTAGGGTCACATTATCTGGGTCTGACACCCCTGAAACACATAAACCTCAATAGACACCAACGCTGTGCAGATGCTTCCAAACTATTGAAGAAAAGCTGTAATGGTCCTAAGGCCTGCTGGGTGAGGGAGAAGTAAAGATTTGCAAACATCTTTATTTACCTTGATGGATTTGAGAAGAAAAAGTAACAGCAGGAAAGCATGCAGAGTATTTTTAACCTCCTTCTCATGTATTTTTTTTTTTACAGAAGCAGAAGAAGGAAGGACCTGTGTCAGTTTGGACTCCTCTCAAGTACCTACATTTGGGTGTTGGGTAAATGCTGACTAAAACACTGACCTGAAAGAAAGACATCCTTTCAAAAGACACAATTTTTGAAAAAAAATTATGAAAAAAATTATTTTAAAATTAAACAATAACTCTGTTCCCCATCCTTTTTCTTCTGCAGACCCATGTTTTTCTAGGAAAATTTAAACTTCCAAGGAATATTTCACCAATGCTAAACTTCAGGCTTGCTTCAGCTCTTCCTCTGTATAGTGCAAAAATTATCTACCTGCATCACCACTCCCTTAACAGAACAGTGTTTGAAAGTTAGTGAATTCCTTAAGTGTTATGAGCCACAGAGGCATAAAGTTTTAGATTTTCATTAGCAGAAGTGCTGCATATTTTCTGTTTCCTAGTTAAAAGATACCCTGCACATATTCCAAAGGATGGATAAGGTTATTTAAACTGCTTTGGATAACTGGATAAGTACACTGGAGGTTTTTATTTTCCTTCTGTGTAACATCTAATGGTTATTAGTGTGGACTGGATACTAATATTTCAAACACTAGACTGAAAGAGGAAAACTTTTACTTCACATTGTTCTAAGTATTTATGCACAGAAATTCACCTGTTTTTTCTGGTCTCGAGGCTTTCCTTCAGATTTTAAAGCTTTCTCTTAAACAGTGACTAACATCTACAGCATAACCATAAATTCATAGAATCACTGAATATCCACAGCTGGAAGAGAATCACAAGGATCACTGAAGTCCAGCTCCTGTCCCTGCACAGGTTAGCCCCAAGAATACAGATTCAGAAATTCAGAGAATATCCTGAATTGTAAGAGAAATTCCCTCTTGTACAAGTCCTCTCAGCCAATATTCTACCTAATCCTGAAATTTTAGATGCTTACAACCAAAAGCATGTGGCTGTGCTTAACAGAATTTGTTTATTTGGAAACAAATACTGAGCATGAAAACCTCCTGATCAATGCATAAACTAAGAAGGTTGATAGAGAAATATTTGGAGCAGAAGCCATCAAAAAAGAGTCTGCCTTTCTTTCCTCCTTGCTGTTGTTTTAAAGGTAGCAGCAAAGGCGGTTTTGGAACAGAAATATGAGTGAGATTCATCATTCTTTACTTCAGACATCTAAGGTTTAAACATCCAGATTAGTTTAATCACACACATGAGTCAAGGGGGAAGAGCCAAGTGCTTTCAGAGGGTGTCAGCCCCCTAAGCTCAATCCATTTTTCTCTCAAAAAGCTGATTTATCCTTTGAGATTGTTTCTCTTGGTCAATGATAAGGGGAGCCTGGGCAAACAGTCAAGAGTTTGTCATCTAATTTGTACATACATAAGTCAGAAATAAAAAAATTCAGCCTATTTCTTTAACAAAATTAAGAGCCTTCTGTTAATTCAAAAGGTAGATAGTGTAATTTAAAAAGTGTGAGGTTGTGAGGTTACCACAGCAATACCCAGAACTTCTAGGTGCAGCCTGCACGAGGAACAAGAGCTGTGTTGGTGTGTCACATCAGGAAATACCAACTGATCTCCCCTTCAGTTTGCAAAGACAGTAGGATGTGCAGTACACAGATCACATAGACAGAAATGGAGAATTCATCCCTGTGAGTAAAAGGAATTTTGATAATCTTAACTCTCACATATTACTCTGAAAATCAGTTAAAGAAAATAACAGTGAGAATTATTATACAATAATCATTGATCCATGACTCAGGCTCAGACACAGTTATGAGATCATCCAATCTCGCTGCTACGCAGGAAAACAAAGAGAAGCCCATTCCTTTCATGTAGCTTGCTGCTGTGGTTAATCACTCTCATTTGAGCCTAATTTCCTATTTAAGACTGCAGGGTTTTTACTCAGCATTAGTTCTTATTTTTTTCGCTACTAGATTAGAGTAATTTAGTACTTGTTATTTTCTCCCTGTGCGAGCAATTATAAACCATAATCAAGCTTTTTAAGTCTCTCACAGTAAGATATCACCTTCCGTCCTTTGAATTATTCTTCTGAAGAGCCCTTACCAAAAGCGTTAAATTATGTACACATGCCTATAAATATTATTCAGTACACAAAGTGACCTTTCAAAGGAATATTGATTGTGGCATTTACAAAAGTTATATGCTTATATCTTTGAAGTGTATCACTAAAAATTTGTGCTGCTGTTCCTTCTAGGTGAGAAATTTCAATGCCAGACCAGTTACATATAGGCAGAAAAATTAAAAAGAAGTTAGCTATCCCAGGCCATAACTGTGACCTGTGTTTATCTTGCTCCATTGGTATGATATATCACTTCAACTTCCTTACATCAAATACCTTTAAACTGAGAGTGAGCTTCAGGGAAAAATAGATGGAATAACCTAAACAGGAAAAAAAAAAAAAAAAAAAAAAAAAGAAGAAGAAAAAAGCATATTAGCAGCTATTGCATGGCTTCCCAAGCTAATTTAGGGAAGATATGTTCTGGAACGTGGTGATTTTCCTCTTCAATTCCAGATTTTGAAATCCAAGTTGTCTTTTAGTATTTAGGCTTCTTTTTAACAACTTCTCAGTTTTTAATATGTTTGTATTATTTTTTACATTTTCATTTCCTCAAGCCTGTAATGAGTGTAATAAGGTAAATGCATTCATGGTCACCACCATCAAACACTCCACAAAACTTTGCCACTATCCCTTATGCATTCATCCTGTAGCTTGTTCAGGAAAATTGCTTGAGGATCAGCTCTGCTTTCTTGACTTATTAATTCTGTCAGTCTTGGAATGATCCTATTTCTGATGTCAAAAAAAAAATATAGTCTTAAAATGAATAATGAAAAAACCACACACACTTTTCTTATTAGTAAGCTGTATGAGAAAATCATTACTGGAGTATTTTAAATATCTAAGGGAATTTTCTATTCAAACCATTTGAAGTTAGAGCCTCAAGTGCTGTAAAATAATGAAACTGTGCATGGTATATGCTCTAATTTTGAATTTTGAATGCAGGTTTGTTCTGTCTTAGTCGTCGCTTATAATTGAGATTGGCTCAGTTGGTCAGAGCACCTTGGTGCTGGTAACCCCCCAAGGTTGTGGGGTCAGTCCCTGTAATTGCTGGACCTGATGATCCTTGTGGGTCCCTTCCAACTCTCTTTCTGTGAATCTGTAAACTTCTACTAAAAAGATTAATGTCAACTTTCACATGTGGATAATTCAGATAATCCACATTAGTCAGATGATTTCCAGTATGCGGACAGGCAGAAGTCTGTTCTCACTTGACTTCCAACTGTAATTAACAATCCTGAAAGGTCCATCGAATTTTCTAAATAGTAAATATTTATATTGTAACATAAATGTTGCAAAATGGTTTAGCAAAAGCCCAGTCCATGAATGCAGGTTTAGGAGTCTCACTATCTGAAGCAAGATCATCTTCATCCATGGATTTCTGAACTGATAGTTGCACTATCAGAAGAATTAACTCAAGGAAAATCTATTTTCCTTTTTTTTTTCCTTTTTTTTTTTTTAATATCATAATAATAGTAGTTAATTCTGAGATGGAGTCTACATATCTTCTTTCAGTAAGAAAGACAACAGCTATCTCCACACTAAGAAATTTCAACTTTTAACAGAAAACAAAAAAAACAAGGCAGGTATTCAAATGAATAAAAAGTGTTTCATCCTCCTGAGATGTTTAGGACATCAGGATCTTTGTGTTGATCTTCATAAAGAGATCAACAGCAAGAGCACAAGTTACCACCACTCTTTTGCCACTGAAGACAAAAAAATTGAGTTCCTGGGTTACTGCTTGAGTAAGCATTTGGAACAGTTTTCTGTGTTTTGTCTAAGGGAGAAAAAATCACTCTCTGGAGGTCAGAAAAAAAGCCACAACTTCCCATTAACTTCACAAAGGTGCTGGAATTTCACTTCGGTTGAAAACTGTAATTTTATTCTACTTTTCAGTAGGAACATAAAGATAAAATTATTTATGCTATTTCATGCCAAATGGTTCTAAGCATAAAGAAGGGGTTTAGTATTTAGCTTTGCAAAAGCAGAAACTATATTCCAAGGACTGATTTATATTTGATTTTTCTCTGCATAATAAGATCAGAATCTTGTTTAGTCAGGATTTCTGGCTCAGTGGCTATCTTGAAAGAAAATGAGTTTCTTTGATTACTGGATATATAGATTCCTGATAAATTTTGCCATAAACCTTTACTAAATTATTTTAATTTCATATTTGTCAAGTACATCTTTGACCAAAAAGTGAAAGTGTCCATTAAGCCTATTTCTTAATGTCCTACTTTTAAGTGTTCACATCTCACACTTTTTAAATACCTTCCCACTGATGGGAAAAACGACCTAAAAAAAAGAACTATGCAGCAAAGCAGCTTTATTTTGGCCCCTGGCTACAGCTTAAACATCTTTAAAATCCAGGTTTGCCAGAGATGTTCTCTTGACTTGCAGTCATGTGGAAAGCCTGCCTGAAGACAAGGGTCAATGCACAATGAAGTATCTGAGGCTGCACAAACATTTATCTTCACAATGTCTGCTTTAATACTAAATACCTTCAATAATTTCCATTACCAAAGGGGTTTTTCTCCCCATTAAACAAATGCAGCTGTCTCAGACAAAACTGCTGAGCTTGTGAAAGTAATTCTCAGCCCCTTCATCCAATTAGTCTTTTTCATAAAGTTATAAAGTCAAAGATATTTGGATTCTTGGTGTGTATTTACTTCAGCTGCCAGCAATGCTGGTGTTCTTGGACATTGGCAACGCGGAAATTCTTCTACAAATTTGCCCTTTTAGCACACTTTTGTGATCTTACTACAGAAATCCAATTATAATAGCCAAAATAGTTTTAAAAAGATTGCAAAATTCTGTGTGGGGAAATTGGAGCAGAATCACTCAAGAACAGATTTGATTTTATTTATACCAAATCATTATATATTCATTTTAAGTCGAGCTTTGCATTCTGATCTTTAAATTTTCAGTTCCTTTGTTTAAGTTTTCACTTCCTTCAGAAGTATAAAGTTCCAGCATGAAATTTATGTTCTTCAACATCACTTGGAAAGATGTCTGACCTCAAACTATGTTCTAATTCATAGTCACGGAACAAAGATCTTTTCATAGATTTATTGTACCTCACAGGTGGGGTCATCTCCAGCAGAGGAGACGCAGTGGGACAGGCTGTGATGCAGACTGGACAACTCATTTGAAGTAGCAGGCTCACATCCTTCCTCAAAACCTTTGCAGTAAATTGATGTCCCCTCTGGGAACAGAGCATCAGGACTGTCCCACAGTGAAACATCTGAGGCAGCACAAGGCTGCATGTGTGCTCCTGCAGTGAGCGACAAATGAGAACCAGATTTCACTCAAAACACAATCACAAAAACTTGTATTTTTACCTAATGATGATAAAACCCGGCAGAAATGGACCCACAGAATCAGAGAATGGTTAAGGACAGCCAGTCCTTAAACTCTCAGTGAAACAAAGCAAAGCAGCTGTAACCCCAACAGCTGGACGGCCACGGGCAGCTCACTTTGACCAGACCCCAGTGACTCCTCTTAGGCCTCTCAGCAATCAGACAAGACCCCAGGAAAGCCACATTTTCTAGACAGCCCTGACAGTCACATAAGTCCAGCCAAAAATACTTTAGTATTGTCCTTAAACAGCCCATGACTCCAGAGTGGAAGGTGATACTGCACTCCCTGAGTAGTTCACAGCACTCCTCAAATGAGCTTGTGCTGGCAATCCTGGTGTCCAAATTACAGAAAGTGCAATTGCATTCTGCTTATCTAAATTCCCCACACAGTATCTATATAAAGTTTTTATACTTGGCCTGCATTTAAAATGTCAGGTGCTGTTCCACACCAGAGGCTCCTGCCTGTCAGTCTGAAGGAATCATTATTATACATCTCTTGTGCTCATTCAAAGAAGTTTTTTTTCTTGATTTTGCTTTCACTTATTTAAATAATTACTATTCCTGGCTGTAGAAAATAGTTTAGAAATGCAGTTTTAGCACAGTGAGAGATGAAGTCAGGGAAAACCTCTCCAGATGGCAAGATTAACTGACAAAATCACCTTAAATATTCAGAGGTTAAACATACAGACTTTAATGGTCAGTTTACTAAGTCTATTAAAAACTGCCTTACTCAAGATAATTTGATTGGTGCCACAGTTCATAGGAAATCTTATTTTTATCCACAACCCCACATCTTCAAAGCTATTTTTCAGTAGTCAGTATATGGAATTAGAAGTTATGAGAACCTGTTGAAGAGGCAGCATTTTGGTGTGAAACTGTAAAGTGGTATTGTTTATGTTCAAGCCAGTAACAACACAGACCCAAATTATACTTTAGTTGGCAATAAATTGAGATTCAGTAAAGAAAAATGCATCTGATGGAACCATAATTGATGAATGGGGCATATGTGCTCTGCAAGCAGTATTTGTGAAAAAGAACAGAAGGAAATAAATTATCAGAACTTTATTTCTGTTACAAATTATCACAATCACAATTAATATAAAACAGAAAGCACTGAGGAAACATGACTGTTGGATACAAGATTTATCAAGGTGTAAAAGCCTCATCCAAGACTACTACTAGAAAACCTGTGACTGTGTATTAGAGAAAAGATTCCTATGCATCAAACACCAAGTGAAAGAGAATAAGCAGCATAGTATAATTTACAGGGATTAAGCACCTTTTTATACAAGTTTTTGAAGGAAATGGAAGTTGGAGCATTATTTCTACCCAAGAATCTTGTCTGGAGAAGACTTGTTTACAATTAACTATTAAAAAAGCTTCAGCAGAAAACACCAATCTTCTTTTTAACTTATCCATGTTGTTCCTACATTAGACAAGCTATTTCCAGAAGCATTTAAGTTCTAGTCATGAGACTTCACACACTCTCTCACACTTGCTGCATAAGGCTAAAAAGATTCACTAAAGAAAAGGAGGTGGCATTATTGCTTTGTAACAGGAACTTAGAAATTCTTTATTGAGCTCCAAATAAAACATTGTTGCATCACTATACAATTAAGAGTTTCAATATACAATTATTTTTGAAAAGTGTATGCTGTTATACACTTTAAGGCTTTCATACAAGAAATGCTGAGCAGGATTTTCATACTCTGTCTTGTCAGTGTCTGAGCATATGGGTACAGTGCTCTAAGCAGTCCATAATTAACATGGCAGAAGTTCCTGAAAAAGAGCAAAATACACTTTATTTGTATATATCTTGAGACTAGAGATCACATATTCTCTGAAGCCTGACAGAGTGCAACTAGAGGAATCAGACCATTCTGCATATAATAAATGTATGGGGATCTAGGCAAGCATTGCAGAAACTGCTATCATTGAAATTCAGTGGAAATTTTATAAGAAGATTCAATAAAGGCAAATTATTGATATTATGACCATTAACACAACTTTTTTGGCCAGTAACATACAGTAACAGGCCAGCGTCAGAATGCAAAACTCTAGTAGAATGAAAACACACCTTTAAGTTTGTCACAATGGAAAAAAGGCTGCCTTCTACACTGGTTTTCTTTCATGTAGAGACCTTTTAAATTATTTTCCCTTCTGCTCAAAATCAAATTGATTTAATTTAACAGATTACTCCACAGAAAAAAAATACCCACAAAAAAAAATGCAATAGCAGAACAATGTTTGTGCATGTTATTTGAGGAAATGCCAAGATAAGCTTTGCACTGCAAAAATATAGTTTTGAAGAATATCCAATACCACTTGTTTGAACTGAAGTACTTTATTGTGCACACACAGAACATGAGAATTGATACATTTTTTTTTTTTGAAGAGGCATGGAAACCCATTTTCTTAGGAGAAATAAGATGTAGAGCATTGGAAGAAGGAAGACTTCATTCACATGGTAATCATTCAATGGTGCACTTAGGGCATCTATTTTCAGGGAGACACTTTTTTCCGCCCTGAAGGGAACCTAAAATAATTTAAGGCTCTCTAGGACTTCAGGGCAGAGTAGCAGAGAAGTGGAAGAAATCACACATGCAGATTACACATTCATCCTCCATACTGGAGGCAATAAGAAAATATTGCATTAAATAAAAGAGTTAGATAAACAATACAGAACACTGAATCCACTTCTGACTCACTCATTTATCTACTAGCCATCATTGCTACTAAGTATTTTAGTTTCAACCCCTGAAGTTTCCTTCTGTTTATTTAAAATAATACATGATGTTTGCAGCTGAACACTTCCTATGTAATTCATCATATTATGTGATTTAAGATGTGACCAGAAGGAGAGACTGTGCCAATTTTTATAAATATTCTTAAAAGATATTTATATATTCAGTTTTTCCATAGGAATTCTAGCAGCTGGTATTAAATCTTTCCCCTCTGAGCCCCAAAGGGGAGAAATCTTCTTCAAGCTCTGCTACTCTTAGAGTCCTTTGATTTAAGCCCTTAAAACACTCAAAACAGTTCTAAAGCCATTTTGTATGTACAAAAGGTTCCTTTAGCCTGTGACAGCAGCCTCTTAAATTTACTGCAGTACACAGAGGCAGTGCAACTTATGCAATATTTCACAGTATAAAGCTCTGTTTATCTGAGCCTTGTCAACTAAAAACACTGAGATCATGAGGTTAGCAGGAAGAATTACCAGTCCAAGTAGAAAAAAATCTGTTTTATTTAAAATATACACCATCTGAGCATAAATGCAGTTAAATTATTTCTTACTTTATATACTGAATTGACCAGAAACAGTAGAGCCAGCTATTCTTCAGCTAATGTTTCTTAATGGATTTGTTCTCCTTCAATTAATGCCAGAAACCAGTCTGCTATTTGTGCAGAAATGCCTGCTTTGAAAATCAGTTTACAAAATGTATTTTTCAGATTTTAGACATGTTTGTTGACCAGATTAGAGTTTTAAATTCCTATTTGAAAACGACAAGCATCAAATTACATTTGGTTTCTTCAGCTTCCCCTGTCCAATCAAAGACTTAATTGTCTGAGATGCTGCCAAAGCTGTGCACACCCCTCAATAAACTGCCAGGGGAGTGTCCACACACTGCGACAGCTTAAGGTCCTGATTAATGGAAGTTTAAAACTATTACTTTTCCTACCAGGACTGAACTCAGACAGTGACACACAACTTAAAGCTTTGTGCAGAATTAAGAACCTGATGAAAAGCTCAATTTTCCATCTAATAATTTCGGAGATGAGCAAAGATACCTACCAAAGCATCAGAAGATTAGGGTTTTTGTTCTCTTGGCTGTCCAAGGAAGTGAGTTTCCTGACAAGAGAGAAACAAAAAAAGATGTTTTTACTAAATTTCAAAGAATTTGAAATAAAAACTAAAGAAAACAATGTAAATCAAACTGTAATTAATAGAAACAATGCTTAAAAAAAAGGCTTTAGATAACATTTGCAATGTTTAAGTTACTAGAATTTATGGAAAAAGAATATATTACAAACTATTGGTTATGAGGTTTTACAGTTGTTTAATAGGGAATAGTTTGTCCAAATTTAACTAGCTAAGCTAAGGCTTTTTAGATGACTAACACAAACTAAACGTTTTAAAAGGAGAATTTAGGTGTCCTCACAAGTCTTTCCTACATTCTAAAAGGAAACTTTCTAAGTTGTAGCCTCCCTGTTTTTATTGGTTATATTAAGATAACTTAAGTGAGATTAAAATCTTATTTGATTTATTTACCTTTGCAAATGAAGACCGTTTTAAGGGTTACACATCCTCTGCCTCTGACGAAAGCGACCTCAATTAGTCAAGTCAGAAAGTCTTTAAAAGCTTTGTGTTTATTGCTTCCAGCACGGAGCGAGGTGGTCATTAAGGTACCAAAATTCTCATAAAAATTCCAAAGTTGCACTAGTGAAAAAATGCTCAACAAGGTGAAAACTAGTCACATCTTTTTCCAGAAAATTCATTAGCTATTTTAAACCATTTTTAAACAAAAGTATTTTGATTTAATGTGGCACTCAAGCAGATCCATACCATTTGGATATTTTAAACAGCATTTATATCTACTGTGAGTATATAGAGAGATACATTTAGGTTTAAACCATTTGGTTTTAAAAGAAGTTGCACAATGTTTAATATGAGCCTTTTATGCTGATCACTGTTAAACACTTCTCCCTGTTTACTACTATTTATGAAGTTTTATTATAAGATAAAGCATAAAATTAATCTCACACACACTGATTTTCTTTCAAAAGTTTATTTAGTATCAAGCAAGGGTAAAACTTTGCTTAACACTACAGAACATTTCAAGACTTGAGTTACAAAATACCACATTATTCGCATTTGTAGTTTGCTTCCCTTTTTACGCATGTTTGCAAAGAGAAAATCTAGCAAATGGCTGAAAATAAAAGCTAAAAACTAAATTGTTGAAAACCTTTAAAATAAAAGGTTACACTTATGTTAAAAAGAATGGACTAACGTATTTAGTAAACCTATTTTTTGTTTAACACTAGTTAATCAAAGGTTATTTTTTTGATCACCTATTTTTTCAAACACAGTTTGGAAATAACAAAGTTCCTTGTTTTACATATCTTTCTGTCCAGGTTGTTCTTTCAACAAAATGTTTAAAGTTCAGTCCATCCATTCAGAATTTTATGCACTTTGAGTTAATAAAAAGGGATTGTTCATAGAAAAAATTACTTTGAACAGTATACAGGACTGGTGGAGATTGGATATTTCACAACATCAGACAGTACAATCAGTATCTGGCATATGGCTGGTCTCTGTAGACTCCTTTTGTTGTCCTTGCAGAAGGTGTCTTGTGTCGTGAGTTGGTCCATTCTTCTTGCCCTACAAGGAAAAGAAAATATGGTCAGAGCCCTTCCAACATTCTCAGATGCTGAGTGTAATTTTTCTTATCTGAGAATCAAACAGCCACATTCTGTTGACAGGAATCAAGGTGTACAAGTCTAACACTTGAAACAAGAAATCTGGGTACAGCACATCTATCTGAGCTATCCCACAGTGATTCCTCAGCACACAGGAGCAGGGAACATGAGAGGATAATGGCCAAAATATCTACAGCTGTGGAAATTCAGCTGGACCTGCTTGTTGCAAATGCACAGAAACGTCAGCTCCTGTAGCAGACACACCAATAATTGCAATGGGATGAAATGAATGCAAGGTATGAATTATGTATAAGGAAATAACCTGCCCTCAGAAATAAGTTTCTCTGCATCAGTGCCAATTTAGGCCTAATTCAAACATGCAAACCAAGCCCCAAGTATCACTACAAACACCTGTGGCTTTTAACATGCCAGGGACAATATTCCATTTCTCTAGAGGCAAACATAGACATCCTCTGAAATGCAAGAAATAGGAAGGCAGATTAAAAAAAAAAAAATTAAAAGGACAAGTAACACTGGTTGCTTGAATTCTGGCTATAAAATAAGTTTGTAAAATAAAACTTGTGCTGTATTTAATGATTCATAATCCTACCACCTTTTAATGGTAATAAATATTTTTAAAAAGTAGCACAAAATATTATCTTAAATGAGAGTCAGACCTACTATGTCAGGCAGTTGCAAAAGGGAAAACATGGAATTAGAGTATAAGGAAACAGTACTTAGCTACACTTTAATGATGTATACAAATCAGAGTACTATGTCACATCTGCAAGAACAAAAATGAAAAAGCAGCACTAAAGAAAATCCCCCAAAGAAAACATACATTAAAGCACTGTATGTGTTTCCCTATTTATTTTTGCTGAACTGCCCTGCCCTAAACAGACTGGTGTTCCAGTGAACCCAATGCAATCCAGAAACTAAAGGCAGAATCCAAATGTATGGCAGAATAAACAGAGACATCACTTGGTCTTAAAAAAAAAAAAAAAAAGGCAAAAAAAAAAAGAAATCAAAGAACCCCTGCAATCTGAAGGCTGAGGTCACTTGCTCTGACATGAGATATCTGAAATTAGATGACAAGATCCCATATGTCAAGGGTTCAGTTTCACAATCCCTTCGCAGAAGCTTCATCCTAACTGCTATTTAATAATGTAGGTGGCAGGTGGCTGCCTGCAGAGTCCAGGCTATAAATCATACCCAGGTGGTCAGGACATTTGCCTAGGAGGTAAAAAGGACACGTTCAAATTTGGTGTAAGGCTGAAAGAATTAAACTTTCACCTCAGGCGATTTCCAGGGGCATCTGGTAACAACCTCTTGTGCTTCTTCATCACACAGAAAGCAAGATTTACATTAAAAAAGAAAAAGACCCTGAGCATAGTATTACTGGCAGCTGACTGAGAGGTAGGAATTAAAAATATCCCAGCTTTTAAACAGTGCTGTAAGAACTGATTAAATTACAAGTCTTGGTTACAGTTTTAAGGGAAATACTTGCTCTTTCTCAAGCCGTTGATCAAATCAGCAGAGTAAAGAGTTATCTTACTGTTTCTCAGTTTTCATTTTGGTGCTGTTCAGGGCTCCAAATCCCAAAAATACTGATATTCTTCCTACATCCTCTGGATTGTCACCTCAGTTTCTCAAAGGAAAAGCTGAGATTCCACCTGGGAATCTGAATTTCCTCCCAGCCAGCACTAGACAACTACCTGCTCACTAGGCAGTGTTACTTATTTTGAGGCATCCAATGTTCTTTACATGTAGTGAAGATGGTTATTAATATCTAACTCTGCTTTTAAGGGATATACTTAAGAAATAAAGTGTGTAACTATTTATGTGTGCAAAAACTACAGTGGCCGCAACCTATAATCATTCTTAAAGGTATTTATAGTTTTTCTTTCAACTTGAATAAATACATCACTTAATATTCTGAGTGGCTGTACTTTGATAAATAGAAAACCAATTTTAAATGCAAAAGAAATGTAAAATCCATATTTTCAGCTTTAAATATTGCAATCAATATCTCTCCCCATCAGTCTATCTACATTAAGCTGTTTCACACATTTTTCCCCCATCAATTTTGCATTACTGAAATAGTCTTAGAAATATCAGGTTTATAATGGCAAACAGTTTATTTTAATGTTGAAATTAAGATTTAAGCTATATATCTATCAACACCAACTGGGTGTTGATGATAGTGCTGGGGAACAGAGGAATTTCAAGTGACCTCTTCTTTTGATGAACTTTCTCCTTTAGCAAAAAATTAGTTTAAGCTGGTATATTGGGCAAACTACTGCATTAGGTGCATTTATCACAAATTAGTTAAGGTCATTTTAGTTTCAAGCAGGAAGCATTTCCACATGGAATTAAAGAAATAGACCTTGGAAAATTTCAAGTGGAGCCCCAAAATCATTGAAGCATTCATTACTCAGAATCACATCTTTTACACAGGTTATTAACAACCCTCAAATGTTTGAGATTGAGAGACCTAAATTATATTTCTCTGATCTCTAGTCAGAGACTTAACATTTATCTCTTAATCAAAGGTGCCTTTCAAAATGCTTTATGCTTCTAACCTGTAACAGATTTCTTTAATTAAACCTGTCACTATCACACTCGTATATTAAAAAAAAAAAAAAAAGAAAAAAAAAGAAAAAATCTTTACAACTGGCATATGTTTTTTTTGCTTCATTAAGCATTGTTTTGTCTCTATTCAGAGTAACCCCTGCCCTCATGTCTATTAGCTTCCTAAAATACTTCCCTAACCTTTACATAATGACTCCCTGCTTGATTTCCCAGGACTGATGCATGAAAATGAATTAAAACAAAAGGACCATACAAGGCTAAACCACACTCAATTAGGCCCTAATTCAGCTGGGAGCTTCAGCAGATTCCTACCTTGTACCAAGTCTCAATGCAAGCTGTGCACGGAGACCACACCACAAGCATTTGCTTTTGGCAGCCAAAAGTTCCTGGAAAAAGGTCCTCCACCCCCATTTTTTTCCTTAAATCTTACTGAATGAGACATGAAAAGGCAGCATGCATCATGATTTACGTTTTATTTTCTCTACATCTTCAGTTTTAGTTTCCCATGACTGCTTTAGCTAACAGACCACAGAGGGCATTTTTCTCAATAAGCACACGCAGAGCTCTGTGACACCTCAGGAATCCCTGAGCAGCCATTGCCTGCTGCAGGACTAAGCATTGCCTCACAGAAATTATCCTTTCATTATGATTTTTTTCTTCCAAGAGTCTGTTGCTGCAGTAATTGAGCTGTAAAGCCACTCACCATAGGAGTCGTAGGTGTCTTCACTCAGTCCGTGGCCATAGTCGTAGTAATCTGCTCCACTGCAGGGCAGGAGGGACATGGAGAGAGCAGGGAAGAAAACATAAGAAGAAATAATTACACATTCTACCTCTGAAAAGAGAGCTTGAAGGATATAGCACATGCCCTAAGAAAGGTAAGTATCCATGTGGCAGTGACAACTGAGGTCCTGGCTGTTTATGGATTAGAAACTGTATTTAATTTCATTCAAGATTTTTTTTTCATCACTTGGCTACTCATCCACATTGTGGGAATTTTCCTTTTAAAATTATAGTTGGGAAAGTTAAAGATCTTACAAGTGTTAATGAAAAAGAAATGGAGATGTAGGTACTGAACCACCTCATTCATCTATACATTCTTTGTCATCACTTACTAGTATTTTGCTTTTATATCTTCAAAGATATGTATCTGATAAGAATGCAATAAAAGGAAAATATTTGGTGATTGGAAGGTTATACAGCTGCTGTGTGTGTACAAGTTCCAGTGTCTTCAAAACAAGACAGCAGAAGACAAATATAAAGGCTATCATTTTAACAGGAAGAAATGACAATAGAAATTATGTTAAAAGATGAAATCTGTAGTTGTTAGGATTTAAAAGTGTGGATGAATACCATAATCATGGCCTAAAACAGTCCTCCCTTTCATAATGGTTTTTATACTTGTATTAAGACCCCTGAATGGAAACTAAAGAATAGCCCTTATTGCACTCCATTATGCTCTTGTATTTCATCCAAGTCTACCCACGTGTAGTCTTTAACACAGTTTGTAGGATATGAAAAACAAGTGCCTAAATAGTTCTTTTCCTTTTCTTTCTAACCACAGCCAGACTCAGGGCTGACACTATTTGGAAAATACTCTATGAGATGATGCTACCAGATCAGTAGACTCTTAAACTTTTTATTTCTCCTAATGGATTTATTCTGTGAGGAAAGACCTTTTCATAGAATCACCTCCTGAGTGAGAAGGAAATCACTAATATATGATCACTAGCAAGTAATTACTAATATTGACAAAATGTTCCTAACATTAGATTGATTGCTAACAAAATAAACACCAGAGTGAAAATAAACAATTTATAGCCTTAACATGAATTAGCAGGTAAAGCATTTATATAAAACAAACAACACATCACAATTACTTCTGAACTGACAAAAGACTGTTGTGCTTGAATTTGTTTGTGTATAATTTTGGTTTCTTTTTTTTCTCCCTTAAACTAAATATTTTAAAACCCTCAAAATAACCAGGCCAGGAAAAAAATACAGTTTTGGTGTGCATATGAATATCTAAAAAGCCTGGATGAGTATTTTTAATTGCTGGTATAATGCTTCCTAAACAAACACTTAACCAACTGAACTACTGAACTTTGAAGATCCACAAAGAATTATCCCTACAAACCCTTTTCTCTATGGTTTCTCAGGTGAGGAGGACCCCAGAATAAGGGTAAAGTTTGAATAAGAAGTATTTTCTCCCTGCAGCAGCCAGTAATAAAAGTCTTTATTCTGACAATGAACAGAAAACTGACATTCACTATCCTTCCACATAGAACTTATTTATTTTAAGACTATGATCGAGTTTAGAAGTCTAAAGCAGCTGAGCTCCATCCCTGTATCTGTCAATCTTGTCAGAATGACTTTGTGGAGTCTCATTTCATAGATCTAATACATTTATTAAACAAAAAAAATGACTCACTTTACAGCACACAAACTGCAAAACAAATAAACATCAGAAAGGAAGGAACCTTTCACTTATACTGAAAGTATATATACAACTCATCTTTATTAACAGACAAACCCTTCAAAATTAATAATCTGTTTGAAAAATACAAAGTACAATGGGAAGGAAACTTGTCCAGTGCAATTCAGCACTCCCTGCTCCTACTGCATTCATGTTTCTATGAATAATGCCAACATTCTCCAGTCAGCTCTGTGTTAAACAAGCCCAAAACTTCAGATAAGAAAACCTCAAGACCCAAAGGAAAGAGTACATACAGATGGTTGTAAGGTCTGGGTGGAGAAAGGAAAAAAAAAAAAAGGAAAAAAAAACCTAATTTGTTAAAAAGTCTGAATAAATATTCCATGATGTTCACAACCAAGACTGATGATAACGATTTTTTTTGAGTTTTTTTAGAATTACAGAAAATTCTAGTACTGTGTATGAACTCACAGCTTATAGAATTGTATTTTGTTTCAAAGGAACTGCCTGCAAAAAGCAAGCTTATTCAAAGCACCCTAAAGCAATACTGTACTTCTAAATTGTACGTTTTAACTCATTAACTGAGATAACTGAGATTGCTGAGGTTATTTCTGCTGCAAAGACTTCAGTACTACATTAAATAATTCTTCCTGTGGACAGAAGATATGATATACATTTTTGCTTTAAAATCATCCTTTACATTTAGACTCTTTTATATATAATTCTCTGACATCTTAGCAGATTCTCTGACTGAAGAATATTAAGCTTTTTATTTCCCTTAATGGGCTTATTCTTCAAGGAAAGGCCTTTTCACAGAATCCCAGAAAGACTTGGGTTGGAAGGGACCACAAACATCACCTAATTCCATTGGCAGGGACACCTTCCACTACCAGGTAGGTCAAGCTGCTCCTCTTCCTTTCATTTTGTCTCATAGAAAAAAAAAAAAAAGTCCACAAACTCAGTTAATTTTCTTCTTTATCCCATGTGACTCCCTCTTTTCACAAAAAAAAAGGAGAAAACATGACATGGATTATTCCCTTCTGAACTCACACAACTAGACATGGACTCTGCTTGGAGTTCTTTTGTTTTCATATGTGAATTGTCTCCATGAAATCACTTTCTTTATTTTCCTCATTTCCTATGCATCTACTTTTTTAGATAAAAAATTGGATTACATGCTATATCCAGCTCAGTCGTCAAGCATCTTCCTAATCATCAAGTAAATGGTACAAGTGCAAACAACACTGGAGTATCAGCTGTGATTCAGATCTTTTGTACACACAGACCTTTTGCTTATATCCCCTCTTTTTAGCTTCTTTTGTATTCCCATTCCAGCATAATGGCTTTGGGCTGACAAGAGAGAAGACAGAGATGGCAAAGAAAAATTGTTTTGATTTTCCATGTCAGCATAAAAACTTGAAACCACTTAATGCTATGGAAGGATTAGAAAACAACAATAAATTTAAGTATGTTGTTTCTAATTGCTGAGGGCTGGGCAGTAATCCGACAATGTTCAGAGGAAGTGTGAAATGAGGCTTAAAGAGTGTAAGTAAGGCCAGGGGAAGAGCCTGTTTTCTGTGTTAAGAGAAAAAGCTTCAGACAGAAAGGAGCAAGCTCAGATCCTAGCACAGCAGTGCTGATGAAACAGAAGTGCTTCTCCATGGCTTTATTTAGTAAAGAGGACTGGGAAGCTTCCTGCCATTTCTCTAGAATCACTGTGAGAAATATCTTAAAATACTTCAATTTAGAGGTATTCAACATAAGCCTTCAAAGGCCCTAAGAAAAATGACCTCAATTTCTCAGGCTTTTCTACTAAGCTGATTTGTTTCTGAAAATATCTTGATGAACCATAATAGACCAAATGTTTACAAAAACCAAATAGGAATAACTGCTCTCAGCATGATGGTGAAGTCTCAAGGAACTTTAGCCTTTATACTTTATTAACTATTAGGTTATTCTGCCTAGGGACATTGGAATATTCTCCTAGGACAAATATCTGCAGTAGTTTCAACCCACTCTCATGGGTCCCACAGTACAAGACAGACATTGAGACACCACAGTGTGTCCATAGAAGGACAGCAGAGCTGGGAAGGGTCTGGAAATTCAGTCCTGTGAAGGCAGCTGAGGGAGATGGGTGAGTTTAGCCATTAGCCTGGAGGTTCAGGGGACACCTTATTGCTCCTGAAAAGAAATTGTTTCCTGGAGAGGTCGGTCTCTTCTCCCAGGCAACTAGAGACAGGATGAGAGGAAATGGCCTCAAGATGTACCAGGGAGACTCAGATTGGACATCAGTTAGAATTGCTTCACTGAAAGGGTGGTCAGGGATTGGAATGAACTGCTGAGGGAGGTGGTGGAGCCACCATCCCTGGAAGTGTTCAAGAAATGTCTGGATGTGGCACTGAGTGCTGTGGTTTAGTTGACATGATGGTGCTTGGTCAAAGATTGGACTTGTCCTGGGAGGTCTTTTCCAACCTTAATGATCCTGTGATTCCATATCAGAAGAGGTCATCAGGCTATTTTTGGGACAAGCCTAAAACAGGCAGATCAACCACACAGTCCAAGTGTACTTCCAAAAATGCACAAAGGTAGTAAAAAAATATTGCACTTAATCAATGAGATTGCCACAGCTCTTTACATTTGATACAGGCATCTTTTAGAATGGGCATTGTGACATTTCTGTGTTTGAAACAGAAGCAGTGTGGCAGGTTTCTGCTTGCTAAGGGAAGATTAAAAGGTCTCTGACTGAAAACTTCTAGTTTACTGGAAAATCTCAGACTTAAGCACTGACAAGCCCGGTTTGAGCACCAAGTGATCTGAAAATTTCTTTGGCTTCTGATGAAAAACAGCCTTTGCCAACAGTTCAGCTTCCAGTAATGCTTATTAGGGAAAACTGACCAAAAAGTTGGGTTTTCCACATGAGTATCAAAAGTAATTTTGATCCCTTTATGCAGAAACCAGGGCAGTTTCAGAAAGTGACAATAAAACCCTTGCAAATACCAAGGTTTTCTTTTGTGCCAAGGGAAGCTCCAGCAAGCACCCATCCTTTGTGCTCCCACCCAGAGTTGCACAGAACAACAAAACAGAAAAAGCAAATGAGGATCTCTCTAGCAAGAGTTCTTATATGATAGACCCTGACTGAAACGATCACATCTGAAGAGAACCCCTCCATAAGGATAAGCCTCTTTCCATCATTCCTTCATGCCCAGCTACTTCTGATAGCAAAAAGCATCTGTCAACAGCAAACAGGAAGAGCATCCATGACAGCAATCACTGCAGTGAAGCTTCTCACCACTCTGTAATGTCTTGCACATTGGGGAGCTGTTCTCAGTGCTCCTGTGGATCACTAGAACACCTTATTCTGGAACCCAGCTTACAGCAGGACAGCAGAAATCCAGAGTATCAAGAGGAGACCCACATCTTTTCTTGCATCTTGTAGACAAATTTTTAGTTAATCCTCAGTTCAGCTGCTACTTAGTAGAGATTTCTTTAGTACATATTTTTATCCCTGCAGGTCAGTTTATATCTGTCAAACAGATAATGATCTCAGAAACCAACTGAGACCCCTACATGAATGCTTTATAAAATACAGAAAAATGACACAATCTTCCTTGAATTACAGCCTATTCTACTCTCAAATGGATGATACGAACACCAGATCTGTTACCTGTAATCCTAAAAGGTGACCAGAGTGCTCTCTCAATGGTCCCCTTTGCAATCACTATTTAGGAATTACTTTTTATGGCAGAAATGAGAAATGTCACTTCTGAATTGTGAAACGTCCTCAGAGGCATCTGCATTCTGGTGCTACCTACCAGGCACAGATTTATTAGTTATTTCTAGCAGAACTCTACACAGTTGCCTAGAGCAGTTTTACCATGTGAAATGTCCACTTATTTCTGTCTCAACTCAATTAGTCTTTCCCCGCTGCCTTCTCATGCCACCTCTCAAGAGAGGAAAGGAAAATGGCAATTAAAAGAGGTGACTGAAGCACATGGTACAAATCAGGTTTCTCAGGAACAGCAGCAGCAGGAGCTACAGTTTTACCTTGAAACTATGAATAGAACAAAGCAACAAAACATCCCTGAACATGAGAAATGTTAAACAAATTAATGTCAAAAATTAACTACATGAAATAGGAAAGTAGCAGCAGAAAAACTAAAAACTCAGGTTGCATAAATCCAGCATTTTGGATTGGCTGGTGAATTAGAACCAAGCCCCAGACACCCTGCACCTCATCTGTCTGCTTTGCAAAGCAGGGTGTGAACTGCTACCACAGGAAGCTTGATGTTTTTAACTATCTGGGGGTGTACCAATCATATTTCTGCTGCTAAATGGAGAAAAAGACATGACACAACATTAACATCAGAAAAAGATGTTTTCTTCCCTCTCTCTCCAAAAAGACAAATTACTCTGGGCAGTGCAAGCAGCCCAGTGAAGAACTGAGAGATATCAGCCAAAAATTCCTTAGACTATTCACTGCAATACCGGAAAGATCTGGGGTATTATTCCAGGTAATTCTTAGTTATCCCCCAAGTTCTGCATATGTTGTTGTCAGAGATCCAAAATGATGTCACTCATCACAGACAGGAGTACAAGACAACACTGCCCTCAAAAAGGGCACAGGTGGTTTGTCACCATTCCATCAGCACAAATACTACTCCAGAAGATACACATCTTACCTTCTTATACTTTTAATTTACTGAAGAACAGTACAACTTTCAACACCTTTCTAAAAATTTGGGGCTTTACAAGTTGAAATTGAAGAACATTTGAGAGAAAAGGTATCATTCCTTCATGGTTTTATATAATTCAAAAATAATGAAAGTGCCATCAAGGAATACATTTGGTAAAAGAAAGTTTAGGTTTAATTGTTTTCAGGGCTGCATAATCATAAGCTTTACCATGTTCATGACCCTTCCAGTACTTCCCCACTATCCTTTGCACCAGCAGGGTCCAAACCTTGCCTCTCCAAGTATAGCAAGGCAGGACTCATCCTCCCAAGGACAATTCAATCCATTTAAGTGCAAGGACTCATTTCCTGGCCTCACTACTTCTATCCATACTCATGTTTCAGGGGCTTTACATACAGCACTCATGATACAATTACACCAAGATAAATGTTGTTATGATGTTTAGTAATACATTATTTTTCATCATCTATACCTGAACTATATCAAAATAATGCTTAAAAGCACAATTCATAGCCCTCAGTATTTCTACTGAAATAAAATACAAGGACAAACAATTAAGACCATTATAAAGTTTTCCTGTAACCATCTCCAATTTTTAGTTGCCCAATTAAGTAGGTATTTCCTTACCAACAGAAAGAAGGAATATTTTTCCCTTGAAAAGCAAACTGAATACAACAGGGTACTCAGAGAGAAAACTGCAACTTTCAATTACTGCTAGTAAGCAGCCAAAGTGTGTTGACTGTCAACCAGCAAAACAGTGTCAAATTTTCATCTACAAAAACACGTCTGTGACAAAAATATGTTCTGAGCTGATGCAGCCTGAATTCTCATTCAGCTAATAGGCACTGGCTTCCAAGTGTGAGTTTCCAGGGCAGGGAAGCTCCTTCTCCACTCCTCACCAGGGAAAAAAGAAAGTCTTCACTATATCTATATCATCTATGTATCTATATCTATGTATCTATATCTATGTATCTATATCTATGTATCTATATCTATGTATCTATATCTATGTATCTATATCTATGTATCTATATCTATGTATCTATATGTCATTCTCTAGTCTGCAAATGTAAATTTAAGATGTCCTTTCTCTAGTCTGGAGAGAATATGTAGTCTCTTTTCCTCATGTTTGTATCTCTTAATCAAACTGCTGGGAAGTTAATTATAATGTGAGATGTTTGAGAAGTCCTTTCTAAATTAATAACTTTAATTTGTAAGATTGATTATCCGTGTTCTGTCTCCAAAACCCATATATCCAGCACATTTCTACAGCATCCTGCTGATGCCTGGCAACTGGGTATTCTCCCTTTGTCTTTGTTACCTCCATCCTCCAAGCTTAAAGAACCTTATTTTTAAAACAAACTGTAGTTAATTTGAAGCCTTTCTTTAATTAAGATTTTTTTTTTAGCTGTGACTGGTTCCACTAGTTACACTAATGGGTACAACACAGCACTTCAGGTTACAAATATTTCCTGTAAATGATTTTTTTTTCCTATTTTTGATTTGGAAGATCCACTTTGACCTTTCCCTTCCTCATGTTTTCACTTCTGTAATCAGTCAAGGAAAAAAATTCAAAATCCTAACAACTACTAATCCTATTTAATTGTATTGTGGAATCCAACCATCAAGTTTAAGATGCTGTAAAATCACCAAAGTAAAATTAAACCAATAATGCAAAATTAATACAGTTTTATTAAATAATGACTTTTCTTGATTCCTCAGTAATTGTAATTTGATGTTACTGGGTTTTTTTTACTACTTTAAGACCTGCATAGTAGTTTTTCTAGCAGTTTTCTAAATTTATTTCCAAATGCATTTTTACTTGTTTCCTAAACAAAGAGGCACAGACACATTTAAATTTAAAGGCAAAATTAGGAAAAAACCAAATGAATTTTATTTTTTTATAATTAGTAAAGATGAAGAGTAATCCTAACATTCATTAAACAGTGAAGCCATCTACTAATATCACCATGAGGATTCAAAAAACCTTTTCCAGTTTTATGAGTGCACCATGAGATATGCTTGTGTTTTTTCCATCACTACAGCTGAATCATCTTAGTCATACTCCTTTTTACTGGCATTTCAGACCAGATTTATGTAAATCAATTTAAGAAAGATTAAAATACACTAGATTCTCAATTAAAACTATCTATTTTACTAAGGCACTTCTGAATAGTTTACCTTGTCACACCTTAACTTGTGAAGGAAAAGGAAAACATCTATCTAAACCTGAAAAATTAGATCTGAAATACTGCAGTAAATAATCTCTTTCAATAATGTAAGAGCAAAAATTAAGCAGGAAACTACATGCCAGGATTTTCATTCAAAAGCTACATTAGCTTATTTATGCTAATGCTTTAAGGCTTTATTTTACAGAATTATAACCTCCAGTACACTCTGGTACATACCAGGTGTTCATAAACAACAGCAACACAGAATGCCAACACTTTGCACAATCCCTAGAAATCAAACTCCTGCAGAATGATTTGATTTATAAGTCAAAGCATGAAATACAAACAGCTACAAGCATTAAAATGGAGAGAATTACATCTTGGAAAACTACAGTAATAGACACTCATTTGCATATAATGCATATTTATACATCCTGGAAATGCATGATTGCTGACAAACTCAACAATGTAAATTTAAAACACTGAGCATCACAAACAAACTGTTAGCAATTAACTTTCAAATACCAATAGCAACATCTCCATAAGCCAATTTCAAATCCATATGCTCAGCTCTTCATGAAAATCCTCCTATTAAACAGGAATGCCATCATCTTTTGTATGACTACTAAGCATAGTTTCAAAAAACACCTGAAAATTTGAGCTCCTAGTGGAAAATGAGGACGGTATTTCCAAGAGCTACACACCAGGAATCAGCTTCTCTTGTAACTAAAGTGCCTCTGGAATAATATAAAAAGCAGTACTTTGAGATTTGAAGGATTTTAGCAAACCAATTCAGTTGTATTCTTCAAGCATCAGTTGAACAATGGCCACTGCTGGATTTCAAGGTGTTTTTCTAAGTCCTTTTCAACCAAACCAACATCCAGTTTCTCCACTGTTAGGGAACTACCATAAGCTACCAAACACAAAATTCCTCAAACCTTTCACACCACACGGTTTTTGTGCAAAGTCTTCCCTATTACATAGAAATTTTCTGTCTTGAATCAGTCACTTTTGAAATTAATTGTAAATAAGGTAATGGATGATAAAGAAGGCTCAGGGGGAATCTTATCACTCCCTACAACTCCCTGAAAGGAGGCTGTGGAAAGGTCTTCTGCCATGTGAGAAACACTGGATATTGGGAAGAATTCCTTCACTGAAAGGGTGGTCAGGCACTGAAACACGCTGCCCAAGAAACAGTGAAAATCTTAAAAGTGTGAGTGTGGCACCTGGGACATGGTTTGGTGGTGAACATGGTGGTGCTGGGTTGACAATTTTATTTGATCTTGGAGGTCTTTTCTAACCTGAACAATTATATAATTCATAACACCTTATGACACACTTTATCATGCCTAGGGCTTACCATAAAGGCATTTAAGCAAATGATCTAACAAAGCTGCAGTGTGTAATTCTTACTTCCCAACACATCAGCAATAACCACAGAATGATTTAGTGGCACTGAATAAACTTAGGTATACTGAAAAGAGTTTGCCAGTTCCCTCAGCTCAGATTAGGTTAACTGTCTGGCTCCAGGCTCACAGGCAACTTGCAGGGATTTGAATTTATCACATTTTGGTATGATTGGAAGTGATAGTAATTATTGCTAGATATGCACTAAGAGCAGTTGAGAAACACTGCTTAAGTCAATGGCAAAATGGTTGCTGCCAAGAGAAATGTATAGCAGTATTAGGTAAATGTGGGAACTACAGAACAATGCAGAAAACTGCAAACAAATCCAGCAATTTCTCCAAGTCTGAATTTTCCCATTTTTACGTGTGTGTTTAGATTAAATTCTGCAACAGAGTGAAGGTGAGATCACCTCGAATGAAGATCTAAAATACTTTTAAATTATGAATTATAATTAAACACAAAATGCCATTGCTACATAAATGACTCATTCTTGTTCCTCACCAGACACTGGCACACAGGTACACAGAGTGTTCCTCTTATAGTTTAGGCTTCTGATCTCTGTTGTAGGCTCAAAATAAATCTAGAAAAACCTTTTCTTTTTTTCCTAGGAAAACTATTCCATTTTAAATGCTAGCAGACAAGACTAAAGAAGTTCTTTGAAGCTTCTGAGTGCATGAAGCAGACAGATGGGGCTTGTCCACATTCTTTTTTGCACTACAGTAACTGTACTAGCCCTCATCTCTCAATAGTAAACCTAAAATCACACAGTAAACTCTCTAATGCTACTGGAGAGGTAAGAAACCCAGCCCCCCTTTCTCAGCAACCTTGCCACATAATCTGGATTTCAGCACCAAACCTCATTGCCTGGCATGTTAACTCTCTGCAGCATCTGTCACTGCTATGAATGGTTGATCATAAGTACCTCTGTAGTCATCTCAATGCCATTAAGCAGATGGCAGCGCTAAATCCAAATGATGTAGTACATCTCCCTGGTGGACTTTGTTTCCATACACCACCATTATTCTACAATTCCTCAGTGATAAATCTTATGTATTCTAGAGAACATTAAACAGGGAGCTGACAGAGACAATTGATTTATTAGCATCCATTTCCCTTTGCCTCGCATTTCCTTATTGTCCTGGCAAATACTTGTGCAGATCGTGTACGGAGTCACCAAGGGACCAAAAGCACTTTGGCTCAATTTGAAGCCTATTTCAGAGATTTAAAATAACTAGATTTTTTTCATGCTGAAAATGTCTAAACTACAGTTTTAAATGAAGATTCAACTAAATCCTCTTGATCCCTCCACAATACTATTAGCTGAATAATGGCCTGATGTTATTGGTCTAGCAATAACATCAGGCCATTAAAGCACCCTGAACTTTCTGAAATAAATCCAAATAAATCATTACAGTTCTAGACAGGCTTGGGAAGTCCTTTAAGAGTGAGCTAAGTTGTGTAAACATGCATACATGCTGGTGACAAGACCACGAGTCTGACATAGGCAAATATCAGCACCAGGAGTCATGAGTTTGGCTTTCACAACTCTATTTCATATTTTACCATAACATGCTGACAAAGCTCTTGGCACACAACTGCACACATGAAATTTATAAATATGCATGAAGGAGAAATTTTATGAAGGAATTCCTGATTACATAACATGTCCTTGACTGCACATCATGTAACCCTAAAGACTGACTGCATATTGGGGCATGAAGTGATAGGAGAAGAGGATATGGCTTTTTGGATGGAGCTTGGAGCACCCTGGTCTACTGGAAGTTATTCCTGCCCATGGCAGAGGATTGGAACTAAAAGATCTTTGAGGTCCTTTCCAACTCAAACTATTCTATGATTCTATGAAGAATTTGCTACTCTGATTTTCAGAAAGTGCAATTTTTTAAAAAAAAATTTAGATAATTTCAGGTTTTTATAACAAGATTAAACAATCCAGTTTATTAAACATCCCAGTTTATAGTGATAAACTTATCTAACAATCCCTCTGCAAAAAACTATACATGTAATTTAATCTTCTAAAAATCAATTAGATACCTAGTAAAACACAGTACAGCTTCAAGGGATGTTTTAAGTCTTTTCCACCATAAAAAAATAATTCTGTTAAAGGACATCCTGAAGCACTATTTGGGGCTTTGTTCCATGAACAAGCAACAGTGGATAATAAAATGTTCTAAAGGAAAACAACATTTTTTTATATGATTACACGGCATTAAGATAGATAACTCAAAATCCTCATGTTTCTCTCTCTTGTTAGTGCTGTGGCAGGTTTTAACTCAAACTTCAGCTTGCCAGGTACAAGGAAGGATTCCCACAATGTCAAATAAAATACTATTAAACTTCTAACCACTCATGATTTGGTGTCAGCAAGAAAGTAGTACATAGAGTGGAATACTTTATTTACAGAACAAAGTCTCAACTACCTTAATGCACACAGAAATACACAGTTTCCTATTCTTCATATCTAAACATGTCACTCAACCTAATCCAGCTCAGATTTGGCCATTTATGGGAAATACACTTGAAATGCCCAGATGTAAAGAGCAATAAAGGAGAGTCACAGTGTGTGGTGCTGAAGACTGAATTGGGAGAATGCACTCCTGTGCCCCTAGAGCGAAAGATTTGCTGTTGAGCAACCTCTTAGAGATCTCCAAAATTCCTGAAGATATTTCAGATTCTATTGCAAGTTTCTATCTTTAAACGAAGAATCACTAAATAAGCCAAATATTTAAAATGAAAATGAAAATTTTAGCTGTTACTGCCATATCAAATATCATCACTGTACACTTGTGAGCATTAAGCCCTGTTCCTGCACTCAAACTTAGTCATGTACTAAAAATCACTGCAAGTAATTTAATGAGAGAACTAATTTTCAGTTTACTACCTATTTCTCAGATTTCCTCTTTAATACACAGTGTCACTAATATCACAGTATTTCTAAAGGAATCAGTATCACAAGAAATACTAGAAATACTATTCAAACTATTTGCAACTTAGAAAAGGAAAGGGTAAGTTATTTCCCCATGCTGGTCACCAAATTATGCATTTTAAACACATCACTGCTCTCCATGTGCAAATGCAGTTTCTTTCCTTTTTTTAGGAGGGCAAAAAAATCAAGAATAAAAAAGGCTAAATTATGAAAACAATGCACTTTGCCTAATTTCCTTCACGGTAAGGGCATTGCAATGCTCTTAAATATGATAAGTATATAATTTTGATTAAAAATGGTATTTTGCAATATGGGCTACAACTTGATATTCAGATTAAAGATAGGAATGCTGGTCTACGTAGCTCAGATGGATGTTTATAGTTATTTTTTGCCTGCCAATACTATCCTAAAAATCTTTCTGCCAAGCCAGAAAATAAATGTTGATATCCTGTGAGGAAAGTGCAAGTGAAAAATTTCTCGTTTTCTTTTTCCACAGAGCACTAAATAAAATTAGGGGATAAATGTCAAATAATCATTAAGAAGGTAACAAATTTGTTATAATCTAACAACATATATTTTGTGAAACTACAGGCAAAATACAAAGTAAAGCAACCATTTTATGAAACGTCTCCTAGACAGCCAAGCATGTGCAAATGTATCTAAGAATATTATACATACTCTTATCTATTAATCGTTTACAAGAGCAATTTCATTCCTGGGGAGATTTGCTTTTTTCCTAATTTTAGTTCAAAGAAAGAAAATCTCAATGAAAACCTTCCTAATGTGGGGAAAAAAAATCAAACCCAAGTAATGTTTAATTTTGAATCAGGCAAATGACTTTGTAATGAAGTCCAAATGCTTGTGTGCAATAAACCCATTTACCTACAGCACAAGCAAGAAGGCAGAACAGAATTGCCAACATGAAAATTGAGGACTACTTTGGCAATTGTCTTTTGGGGAAAAAAAAATCCATTACCAGCAACTGTTCTCAAAATGTAACACTCTACAGCATCTCATATTTTGAAGTTTCTACACTGCAGGTTTCTTAAGTCATATTTTTATCAAGCTTAGAGTCAGTAGGAGCCAAGTATCAGACACAAAGGTAATTTCATTATTGTAGTTTTCAACAATAATGGCACTTGAACTTTCCACTATGCTTTTTCACATTGACTAAGCTGTTGAGCACAGAAAAATATTCATTTACACAACAAAACTGAAATTGGGTGTGACAACTCTACAGCAGAGCAGATGCCATGTGTAAACAGCTTTGTTCTCAACTTTGTTACGAACAATTCTGTACTATTTCAGATAAAGCTGCATTGTAAATTTTACATATTTAGCAGAAGGTAAAAGAACTCTGCATCAAATACATTTTTCAGTTTAATTCACTATAAGGGATTCATCAACAGGAACCTCAGTAACCCTACCTCAGAGGCAAGTCATAACTTTGCCATAGAATTTCAGGACATTGTCAAAAACATTAAAACATCTACTACTGAGCAAATTATGAATGCTTGGTCTGAGAGAAAAGGAATGAAAATAAATTACAGCTCAGTAAAATGTGGACAGAAGTTCTGTTTCCAGAAGTGGAGATGATCATCCAAGCTGCTATATTTGTAATGAGATTTTTGCCATGAAGTTCAAACCACATAAAAGAAGTAGTTTTACTTCACAGCATGTTTCCCATCGTTGGGTCATATTGTTATTCATGGAGTTGCAAAATAATGACTCCTTTAAGAAAGCAAAATTAAAAAAAAAAAATGGTTAAATGGTTAAAAATACTACTGACAATGAAGTGGGAAAAGGAAAACAAATGGCAAGAGATTCAAATTTGTCACAAGGATTTCCAGAGGAGTAAAGCAAACTGACAGGTGTATTTTTTTACAGTCAAATACAGGTAAAATACTTGAATATATCTTTGCAAAAGTAGTAAGAAAATTTAATCAGTTGTGTTTCAGAAAAGTTAATATCTCCTATAAAGTTGTATGTTTTTTCTCCTCTCCCCTTCCTTATCCACTCCTCCCTCCCACAACAAATCTGAACTAAATTTCCCTGAATTTTTGGAACTTTTGAAAACTTTGATTTAGGATTTGGCATCACTAAAACCAGTACAAGTTCTCAATTCTGTTTCTTTTCAGCCTCTCACAAATTTAACTTTTGTACTTATGTAATACTAAAGACAAGTAACCTGGGGGTTGTTTCTAAAATCTTTTAATACAATTTTTGCTGTTTATGATGAAATTGGAAAACTCTAAGTAAAATTAACTGGCCAACCACAGAATTTTTCAAATGCAGTTACAGTTGATTTGGAGGCTTACCTTTGTGCTTGAGTGCTATAGCTGTTATCATAGGAATCATAGCTTTGTTCATCATAAGCAGCTCCATAGCCATCATCATACTCCTGAAATGACACAAAAGATGCAATATTAACTTCAAGCACTCTCTAGAAACACAGCAGTAACCCAGTTCTATATGTCAAAGACAACACTCTCCTGAAATATATGTATAACATTTGAACAACATGAAATGGAAAATCTGAATACTGAGATCCCTCCTACCTATACATCTTAGATCATCATTTCTTTAAAGGTATTTAAGGCTATTGGCAACGTGCTTTAGGAAGATTTGTTTTTTAGTTAACACTAGCTTGTGCAGATGACAGTACAAGCATTTCACGTCTCCATGTTCTTGAGTTTGAGTGAGCTACTGATCTTCAAGAAAGCTCCGGGAAGTATCTCAGGAGTCAAAACATCTAAATAAATATTTTAGAATTGATTTAGGTAGCTGACTTATTTCTGGACAATAAATTCAGTTCTGTGTAACTTTGGATAGGAAAGAACTTCCCTAGAGATAAGACTAGTAAGAATGATAATTTTACTACTCTGAATGCCCTCTGAAAACACTTCAACTTGTGGGAGTTTAGCACTGAACAAGAAACTGTAAGTAAGGATTTCTTACTTCTCTCCACATTAGTCACACTATTTAAGTACACAATGTAACACTCTTCTCAAAACAGTACTGTATTTCAACACCAATTTGAAGAAACTACTGACCCCAGCCATACAGAAGTTTAAGATAAAAACAAGTGACAGTGATTATGTGTTTTCACAAAGAATGAGCTATACAAATCTGAAGAACTGTCATCAATTTACTGTTTTGTCCAATTAATACACCTAAGTGAGTTAAACACAGGAAAAGCAGAAATGGCACATCTACTGTAATAATTCATAGGATATCCTAATATCTAAATCCTGTCTAAATATGCCAAAAACCTCAGTGGATATTTAGGAGTATGTTGCCAGATAAGAATGAACTAATGAGAAGACACTTTGAAGACTGGGGGATCATTCTTCATATACATATATACACACACATATATACATATATATATACACACATGTTTTTTGTATATGTATATGTGTATATATATACACATTCATATACATATATATGCCTACATACATATATATATTATTGGTGTTTTCTGAATAAGTGTTGTATCCAGCCCTGGCAATTAAAGGATAAAGCCTCATGAAAGAACCAACATTTTAACAAATGGAATGTTTAAGGATCTTTCAGCAGTGACAGAGAACAAAACCAACAATCAGTATCAATCAATTTAGGTAGGAACGACAAATGACGGATTGTCTAACTCTGGTAGAAAACCTTTCCAATGATGGGAATCTGACAGCTTGCTATAGCAGAAGGCAGTGACATCCTCAAAACAACTGACAGGAAACCTAATTTCCTATGAGTTTTTAGCAAGTTTTCCAGTCATTTGAAATTGCTTCTTTGGAAAACAGGCAACCTGCCTATCAATAGGGCTTCAGCACTGCTAGATCAGTGCACATGATTGTTTCCCAGCAGTGATTAGGAGAAGGGTGTCTGTGAACATTTGCCAGCACAGTTGAGTGAGTTTATTTAGTGGTTTGGAAGAAGAAACTAGGATTCTTTCAACTGTCAGTTGCATGGGGATCCATGAATAAATAGTCACTCAAAAAAGGAAATGCATTTTGTCTTTCAGTAATTCGCTGCACTGAAACTAAAAATTAAAACAGGCTCTTAGGATTTTCTTGCCCATCAGATAAGGCTTTTCTTGATAAGCCACAGACTAAACCCCAACTCCACTGCCTGCTGGCAGTTATTCCAAACAGGCATTTTATTACTTATTGATGCAATACACAGACATCTGTTAACAATACAGACCCTGACCAACAGCAGTAGCTGCCTGAGCCAATTTCTTTGCTCTGTTCCAGAACATTTACATGACATTTGGTCTCCTCTCACAGACTCTCCCAAATGTGAACTAGCCATCCTTAAAACTTCCAAATCCCTTCCACATCCCTTCCAAAGCTCAAACTGGGCACATCCAGCAATGTCAACAAAAAACAGTGGAGGATTGAAATTAACCTTTTAATGTGTAAGGAAAGCTTTGCCCCTAAGGAATCATTAGAGACCTCTTGAGCAATCAGTCCTCTCATTCAGATTTATATTAAGTATTTCACTGAGAAAATGGATCACGAAAGAAAGATGGTAAGAGTCTGCTTTGAAGTTATGGTGTTTCTATGACTTCTTGAAAACAGAGGAACAAAATAAATTTGGATAGAGAAGATCCTTCATAAGATGTTCAGCAGAACAGAAGGAAAATTTGGGGGAAGTCCATTCTGTATCAGACTGAACTACTTCTTTAATTAGCACTTGTCTTCCAGAGAAGTTTTGCCCAGGATTCATCACTGTTCACCACTCCATGTGTTAATAACCTGACAACTGCTGAAATTAAGCCCTGCATTATGATATTGCTGATGATGGTTGTTAGAAGCCTTGTATGGAAAGATATCTGGTTTGTGGTTTATATGCGGGACTACTGTCAGAATTAAAATTGTCAAGCTGGGTTTTTGAGATCATAGTAATCTACTTAAGTAGATCCATTATCTTTTACTGATGTATTTCATAGAATCACAGAATGGTTTGGACTGGAAGGGACATTAATGATCATTTTGTCCCATCCCCTGTCATGGGCAGGGACACCTTCCATGTGTCCAGACTAGACCAGGTTGCTCAGGGTCCCATCCAACCTGGCCTTGAACACTTACAGGGATGGGACAGCCACAGCTTTGCTGGGCAGTCTGTGCCAGAGCCTCACCACCCTCACAGGAAAGAATTTTTCCCTAATATTTGCAGTTATAAACCTCAAAGTTTACACTAAAAACAAGATAAATATGTGCAACATGATCCAAAAATAAAATGGGTTTGCTCTCAATAGCTTGTTCTGTTAAGAAATAAGATATTCAAATTCCAAAATATGTGTTTGCTCTGCACAATTCCTTTGAAGTAGCAATTAGGCAGGAGCAGCTGAAATATGTTTCAGAGCTTTCCCTGAACTAGCACTGACAGTATTTGCTCTTAGTCATGCAGTATTGGAAAACTTTCTCTTTCAGGAGGTTACAAACAAGGTCAACAGCCACAGAATTTTTGAATTTTAAATTAAATTCATGCTACTTGAGTATTTTCTTTCTGAATCAGACCTCTAGTGGCTTCAGTGAATGTTTTCTTTAACTTTATTTAGTATTTAGGTGAAATATCCCTGGCCATCTGGCATATTTCAGTGCTATAAAATACCATGCTAACTTAAATGAGAATAACCATCATTTTTACACATATATAATAAAAATGGGCAGAACTGAACTTACACACAGAAAGCTGGTACTGAAGTGCACCTTTGTACTAAGTACATTCTACTAAGCCCAAGCATTGCTATACAGATTTCTTTCTATGTAATAACAAAAGAATAATACTTTCATAAGAACCTTCTCATTACATTTTTCCTGCTGATTTTTGGGCATCTTTCAGGTACTTATAAAAGCATTCACTTTCATATTTAAAGCCATTATTCTTCACATGGATTACAGTGTCTGTATTCCTTCAATCTATGAAATGTAACACAATGGACTTCCCTCTCTATTCACACTACATCTGTCTATGAATAGCTCTTCCTAAATGTACTCAGATATCAGAAAGTTTACTGGTGAACCCATATTCCATCTCCCACTTCAAAACCCAAAAGCCCACTCCAGATCATGTCTTCATGCCATGAACAGAAGCCTTTCCATTGTTATTCATTATTCTGCTTTTCAGAATAACCCAGAAAAATTTAACTCTTATCAGATTAGTCTGATCAAAAGGCAGCAAGTGTGCTGAACATTGTGCTTACAACAGAAATGTGGGGAAAAAAGAGCTGAAAATACTGAAGTCCTTTTAAACTACAGGTATTTATCACCCGACATTTGAAGTACCCACCAGGAAGGTATCAAGAGCAACTGCCTCGACTTCAGGCTTAAGAATCTTCCCCCAAAGTAACAAAAAAGCTGGAGTTACAACAAAGATCATCTGAAAAGAATATGGAGTTACTCTTTAAAATCTCAGAGTTTAATAATAAAGTCCTTTATTAAGCCAACCTATAAGTGTTTCCATTTAAAGAGAGCTTCTGCCTGCAGTGGTCTCAGTGATGGTGCCCACAGGTGCAATAAATCCAAAGAGCAGCACTGGTAGCTGTAATTACTCCGTGTAAAGAACAGACATTATTCATTAATAGAATCAAAGGCAATGTGTAAATATGCACCATTTGAATATATTAAGTTACTATCATGGGTCAAAAAATGATAAAAGCAATCTTTGCCACAACCCCTGCACTCCACAAAACATTATAAATCATGCTAAGCCTTGTTCATCAGTGCTGTTTAATTAAAATAGTACTCTGAACAAACTCTTGCAAGTGAAGAATAGGAAACGCTGGTTTTAAATTGGAATCTGTTGGCAGTGACAATGACAGACTACTGTTTGGAACCTCTTTAAGGAAAATGAACAATGTTTCAAAGAACAAGACCGAGAAACAGAAAGAAAGAAGAGGGTAAAAGTGGCTTTTAACAAAGGCCATTTGCAGAGCTGGGAAAAAAGATCATGAAATCAATACGAAATCAATTTTCCAGCTGTTCCCATCCAAGGAAATCCATCCAAGGGAAAAAAATAAGGACACTACCACTACAGCTAAAATGTTTTCTTTTTACACTGTTTCTTTTTCCTCATCATTCTCTGAAATTAATACTTACACTACTATACCATCCCATAACACTAGAGAAGCACATTCACATATTTATTTTAGATAAAAACTATCAAATTTAAAGAAAAAAAAAAGTTTATGCAGAGATTAACTTGAAGGAGACAGCACAAAACATCAGTGCAATGAACTCCTTTTGGCAAATTAGAACTGTAAAGGGAAGGAACAGGCATTTTGTTACATGGGAATAACATCCCCCCCCTCATTTAATCAACAGGGAATATGAGGCAATCAGAGCAAATATGGGCTGCTACAACCATCTTAAGTCTGAGCACCAACATCAAGGACATTAGCAGCAAACATGCACAGACTGTAAGCTCTTGTTTTGGAGATTTTCATCTGTTTTCATCCAGAAGGAGCATATCCAACCAGAACAAATAAGGTTTTCATGGAATGAGAGATGCAGGAGTGGATTGTTTTTCATGCACCTCAAAAAAACCCTGAGGAGTTGCTAATGAATATAGACAGCAACATTTAAACCAAATTACTATCAGACCAAAACAAGTCTGGTTCTCAATACACAACAGCAGGGAGCAGTGCCAGAATCAGGAGGATTCATTCAATAATACCAAGTTTCAGATAAGCAGCTTAAACTAAAATACTTAGAAAGGAATTTTATGGGAACTTTATAGGTGAACATTGAGTTAGGCAAGGGGAAAAGCTGTTCAGCTTTTTCTGCAAAGCATCCCACATTTCCCTTAGCCAATGTCACCCCAGTTCCTGGGAAAATGGAAACATTTTGCATTCTCTCTCCATCTCATCCTGAAAACCCCAAAGAAGATACAAGACTTGAAATTAAACAAAGCAGTTATTTGAAGGGCTTAAAATACAAAACCTTCCCCTCCCTCCCCCTTTTATTGCTTCTTGCTTGTCCTATTTACTACGAAAAAGAACATTTTATTGGAAAGAAAAAGCCAAGAAATAATGTTTTCATGTTATGAACTTGCTTTTCAAAAGTCTCACACAAATTCTCCCTGAATTTAAGAACAGTGTTAGCACTTCTAAAAAGCCAGAACTCAGCTAACAAACTGCTTAGAAAATGGCACAATACCTAAATGGAAACCACAACATTATCCACAAAGGGGAAGAGGGACAGCATGGACAAAAGACAATTTCTCTGCTTCTTAGAGACTGAATCTAATTCAAGCCCTTTCCAGGAACCCAAACAAAAAGCTTCACATTCAAACAACTAAGCAGATAAACTCACTGATTTAAAATGCTGCACATCATCAGGAAGTTATCAACATTCACAAGAACAAGGTAAATTAAAACATGGTGTAAATCTTGCAAAGTGACACTGAAATTACACTTGAACTCCATTATAGAATTTAAATTCTTTCCAAAGTCTTATGCCATCTGGACTAGCCCTTACTTTGACTAATATTTTACTACCTCAACTTCAAGAAGCCTTTATTTGTAAATAAAAAAATGGGGTTTTTTTATATGGTATACAGAGACTTTTCTCTTTTTTTCCCTTACAGATCTTACCTTCTTTAATCCCAAACAGCAAGTGAATATCAATGAGAAAACTCCACTTTAAAAACAGTTCACCACTCAAAATCAGCAATGTATTAATAGCTCCAAGAAATTGCTTCCACAGTAATCCAAATTTTCAGTTTTTCAAAATCTAAATTAATTATGATCTCAATAGGGAGACAGGGAATTCAAACTTAAGGATGGAGATTAAAACAGAATTTGCACTGGTTTTCTAAGGAAGTGAACTAAATAACAGGATATAGGGTTTTCAATGGAATGGGCTCTCCCCTGTGAACAGTAAGACTGCAATTACTCTTTTATCCAATGGACACCTACATTCATATTTTGTTATACTGACTGGATCATTAAATTAATTTCTTAGCCATCCAGACAAATATTATTTGTGAATCAACTTTCCCTAAGGCTTACCAAATTTGTAGGATTTCCTGCCAAACCAAAAGGACAGAAAGTGCTGTGTATGCTGGGACAGTATCCTGGTGGTCAGCACATCATCTCCAGACAGACCCAAGGGAATATGAATACCTGTAACAGGAATTTGATCCACAGGCCTCCCAGTACCAAAAAATACTGAGATTTTACTTATAAAAAGAGACAGAACAACACACCATCTGCTCATTATTTTGCGTGAGATTTTGTTAGACAGCAGGTTATGGTAATGTTTTGGGTCTTCCCCATTTCTCATGGGAAACAGGACAAGCACAGTCTCATAGCATTGTAATATCTGTAATACACATGTACTTCACAGTACACATTCAGTGATAATTACAGTCTCACAACACAGACCTAGTGTGAGAACTACAATCTTGAGTCTGAGATGTGCTTTGTTCAACAGTAAAGCAATGTATTTCTGGAAATATCCACAAATGAATGCTTCAGGAACTATAAATCTTATAAAAAAATCCCTAACCTTTATGGTTTTGCAGAAAGAAGAAATAACTAAATGTAGATTTTAAAGAGTAGGTTTTGAAGTTTGTTGCTATCGGTAACTATTTTGTATCCAACTGTTCTGTACATCCTTTTGAGAGGCCTGTATCTGTATCCAAGTTAAAATATTTTTGAAATCTAATTAGAAATAACTCACAGTGTTCTTTTTAAAGTTACAACTTACTTAACATTAGAAAGGCTCCCTTGGTCTCCTGTTGGTAGACATTCCATCTTGACATTCCTTAATACAGAAAGCAATGCCATTGGAGCTTTAGCTGCTAGAAATTACATGTGATCAGTGCATCAGAAAACTCTGTCCCTGAGTTAACCCTTTTCTGAACACAAGAAAACATATACAAATTGGCCAAAACCAGAAATAAAGCTCTGCCACAAATTTTATCCAGAACAGGGAGGAATATTCAGATCTGACAGTCTTCCAAAGTAGTGTTGAAGCAAGTCTTGGCCACAACATGCTGGACTGATGAGTTATTTTTTAAGTGCCAGAGCAACAGGTTTTAAATCCATGTTTAAAGTTCTTAATGCCTAAAAATATGAACTCAGATAAAACTCACTTTGCATTTAACACAATTAAGCAGCCAGAACAGGACTTGACACAGCATCATCACAAATATATTCATGCAAAGTACAGAAGTGAAAGACTGGTAGAATATTTACTAAATATTTGCCTTTGTAAAATGAAAAAAGCATAAAATAAAAATCTAGTCTTAAAAAGCTTCAGTCCCACTGTGTGTCGCTAATTTGGAAAAAAGCCTCAGAGGTTGGAAGCTGAGAAGAAGGCAACAGCAGGACGAGGCCAAGAGCAACAAATGTGATGAGGCAGTAACTGAGACTGAGCAGTTCTGCTCTAACCCATGCTTGACTCAACATTTGCTAAGGAATTGACCTTACACTCCTGCTTCTTGGAAAATTGTAGAAAAGCTTAAAATTTCCAGCTAGTACTTAAATACAGTTTCTATTTCTTATCGTAATGGAATAATCTGTCAGCTTCAAAATCCACAAAAATATTTTAGTCTATTGCACAGTACAGTTCAATGAGTAGAGGAAAAAAAAATCCCATTTAATTAAGAGAAAAATGTTCCTGAAACCATCTGTAAGTTCTTCAACAAATGTAGCATTCACCTAGAATGGTTTCCCTCATCCAGCTGTTACAAAAATAATCCTGGCCATGCTTCACACGTCACAACATGTTTTCTCCTGACCTAAGCAGCCAAGGAAAGAAAAATGAGAGTCCTGCTAGTCTTCAGAGAAAGTTTATCACAGCAACCAGAGCAGTGAGTTATAAAACTGGCTGGCTATAGAGGATGGAATTTTTCCTATACAGGCTGATGCTACAGCTATTAAAGAGTCAGTCTTCAGAGAAAATGATAAGGAACTGTCATTTAGTGGCTTCAAGAGCTTCATCATGGTACTAACAGTGTGGTGGGGTCTCAGGAGGAATGAGTCCTGCAGCTGAGGCTCACACATAAATGAGACTGGCAACAGTGGAGTGGGAAAACTGCTTATATTGAACTGGAAAGATGTGCCACTACTGCTGCTAGTCCAGTATGCTGTGTGACTTCTGCAGAGACAGCCAAAGCATTCAAAGGCCACCAATGCACAGACCCCAGAAAGGTGACAGAAGACAGAGGCAGCTCACTCTGAGCAGAGCTTTCTGTAATGGACAAGATTCTGGAACACTTCCCTGTGGGCTCTAAACACAGGACAGCAATGTTCACAGTTTTCTTGATCTTAACTTAAAATGCATCTCAAATTAAGGACTTTTTGCCTGTGATGTTTTCCCCATGTGAAATACTTCCTCTAAATGTAACCCTTCAAATTTTTCAGAATGAAATAGGTATTCTCTTTCCCATTTTGAAGACAACTATTTATAAAAAAAACAATCAATTAATCAAGCAGAGGAAGGAGAGATATCAGGATAAGCAAGAGGCAAAACTGAGTTCATCACAGATGTTAAAAATTCACTGGTTTCAAGGACTACACAGAGTTAGCAAAGGATTGAAGGAAAAAGGATGTTGTAATTCATTGTCTGTAACAAGGTAGATTTAATAGCACTCAACAGAGGAAATGGACAAGGACTTTACATACTGAAACCCTAAATCACCTTTAAATATTCAGTTACAGGAGTGAGTGGTTCAAAGCTTCCATCCACACACAGTTTGCTTCTTCCTGGACTTGTACAGTTTCACATTTAAGGAGTACAAAGAAAAGGCCTAAGGGAATCAAGAGCTTCATGAATCCTCGGGACTTTCCAATCTTCAATAGAAAGTCTTCTTGTGGTGGGTTGACCCTTACTGGACACCAGGTGTCCACCAAAGCCACTCTGTCACTCCCCTCCTCAGGTGGACATAAAAGCCTCATGGCTCAAGATTACTCACCAGTTACTGTCACAGGCAAAACAGACCCAGTTGGGGTAAATTAGCTCATTACCAATGAAATCAGAGTAGGATGATGAGAAATTAAAACTCAATTGAGCAACATCTTCCCCTGCACCCTTCCCTTCTTTCCCAGTGTCAACTTCCCTCCAAAATTCTCTACTCGTTCCCTCACAGCAATGCAGGGAATGGGAGTGGGGGCTGTGGTGAACTCACCACACCTTGCCCCTGCTTGCTCCTCCTCAGGGACAGGACATTGCCCACTCTTCACCAGCTCCGGCATCAGATCCCTCCCACAGGGACAGTCCAACACAAACTTCTCCAATGTGAGCCCTTCCCCTGGGGTGCAGCTCGTCATGAACTGTTGCAGAGTAGGAACCTTGCACGGGGTGAAGTCATTTAGAAACAGACTGCTCCAGACTGGGATGTTTTTCCTTCCTTTAAATACATTATCCCAGAGGTAGTACCACCATTGGGCTTTGGCTTGGCCATCAGCAGGACCACCTTGGAGCTGGCTGGCACTGGCTCTGCTGGGCACAGCAGCAGCTTCCAAAAGCATCTCACAGGAACCACCCCTGCAGCCCTCTGCTACCAAAACCTGGCCACAAAAACCCAATACGCTTCTAAAGGTTTCTCTCTAACCTCTCTGGATATCTCAGTCTCCAAAGCTTTGATGGTGCTTAAAATAGTTTATGGTACCCCCCAGTGTTTCTGATGTTCTCATTCTACATACACTTCCCAATCAGCAAGACCTTATTCTGCTCAGGTTGGCAAACTAATGCTTCAGTATTAGATATAACTAAGCAGGAATCAGTAAAGAAGGCACAGAAACACTACTAAAGACTCATACCATGCTCCCTTAACCTGTAAAAGACAGAGATAAGGCACTTAGATAATGTCCTGCAAATGGACAAGTAAAAACCACCAAGCATCAAATTTAACACTGAACATGCAACACACCAATGGCTTATGTCCCTGCTAAACGTTCTTCTAAAGAAAATATAGACCATGTAGGACTGCTTTCCCAACTACAGCTTTAAGTACTATATCTACCAACTATAACTATCCCTGCAAAGGTATCTTTTATGGTAGATAAGGGATCCAGTTCTAAAGAGAATTCTTTTTAGAAGTTATTTAGTGCAGCACTATTTTTCTGTACAGTGCTATTTTCTAATTATTCTCCCAGAAGTGAAGCATACTTCACGACACTGAGGCAAGCAGCTGTTACTTCCACACCCCTTCTATAGACACATTCTATAAATAGCAGATCATAAAGAAATATGAAGTTACTCAAAGAGGTTTCTATTCTACCATCTCTCTATGTGTTCTAGAATGTATGTCCTGGAAATAGGTGTACAATGAGGATTGATTCCTTGGAAGGCATTGTGAGAGAACTGCTTATTTGCAGTACCCACTCTGACTGGTCAAGTATAGCCAGGGGGAATTTAGGCATGTTGGTAAAGTATTCTTTCTCAAAATTAATGAACTACATTAATTCTGAATTTTTCAATTATATGCATAAATGTTCATATTAACAACATTGAATTTCTTCCCTTATAGAGCTACAAGTGTTATATAGAAAATTGGTTTTCTGCCAAAAGGGAGAAAACCAGGTATTTGATTTAGATGGTTTTGGTGGGGATCTTTGGAAGAAGAGAGGTGAAGATAGGTGAAATAATGGTTTAGACAAAAGCAAAAAAAATCTAAATAGCAAATTTTCAGGAAAACAGAATCTCTTTTTGTTAGTCTAAACAATGAAGTCCAGAAACACTTGGCTGTAAAGAGGGCACACTAAAACCTTTAGTATTAAAAGCACTGTCCTTGAAGGTATTATTTTCCTAAAAGACTAAATTCATTTTTATCACTATAGTTTTGACTTATTGATCTTTTTTCTCTATCTTACTGCTCTGTAAGTTCAATTTAAGTTTTCCTTAACAATTCATAACTGCATCATTTTGTCATATACAACATAAAAAGTATTTTGATATGATTCTAATGTTTAATACAATAAAATCAAGATGAGTATGTATGGCTTATTGAGGTGCATTGTTAAAATTTTAGGATTAGTTCTGAAGCTTTCATAAAAATATTTTACATGTCTGACCATTAAACTACTATATGACCACTAAGATAGGCTTAGGAAGGAAGATTAGAATATTATTCTGTTTTAGTTGAGAATTAGAAGTCTACAACAATCGTGATTTTTCAAATTTTTTGGAAAGCAGAAACCTAATATTAAACATTTAAGAGGCACATAACTATTTTGCCAAATGTACTCCAAATGTCTTTATGATGGTGTATACATATAACCCAATTTATTTTTTTTAAATTAAGCAGCTCAAGCCTGAAATGATAGAGATGACCACATTTGTCAGAGATGTTGGGTCAGCACTTAGGTGCTAATTGCACAGAGTTCTGAAGGGACCTGCCCTCTCCAGAACGACCCACGCTCCACGCTCAGCACACCCACAGCTCCACTTACGTATTCCCCGTAGGTCTCCTGCGCCGGGGGCGGCGGCAGGGGCCGGTACCCCGCCGGGGGAGGAACTCCTCGTGCTCTGGGTGCCAGAAGTCCCCGGCTCCGACTGACGGGTCCTCTGCTGGGAGGGACTCCCCGGGGAGCTGGTGCCCCTCTGGGCACTCCTGCCGGCGGTGGAGGCACTCCCCCACGGCCCCTGCAAACACACGGATCACTGACCATTAGACACCATACCCAGGGCCTCCCTTCCAACACCTCCCTCCCCCACATCCTGGCAGTTCTGCTTTGCTACAACCAGAAAAAGTCTAGAAGAGATTTAGAGTTTGTCCTTTCTCTGTAGGCTTAAATCCGATTGCGCGTGTTATGCAAAAAATGCTGGAAGATACAAACGAGACAAGGGATTCAGTGATGAACCTTGCACTGACTTGAGTCATTCTCACACACTCGGGCACACCCAAAACAACCTGCTGGAATCAGTCAACTTCACTGGAATTTGATTTCTAGTATGTGAAATCACAAGCACAGAGTAACAGCTTTGTTTGAAGGTGTAGGCAATATCATACTCAAACCCTGCACAGAGGAATCTGTGCCGCTCCCTTCTGATCCCATGAAAGCTTCTCCCTTCCAGTTCCATGAAAGCTTCTGTATCACAACCCAAAAATCACACTGGTTGTGAGACACTGAGTGCATCACAAAAAGTACGTTTTCTTCTGCTTCTGAAGAGATTTCCATCTGTTTCAGGAAACATCCAAATGTAATAAAATGTGCAGGGTGATTATAGGATAGAACCTGATGTCCTATACGTATTTAAGAACTCTAAATAACAGTAAATTTGGTCTAAAAATTCTGAAAGCATGATAGGCACTAACTTGCATTCCATTACTTTGGACACTTAACATGAATGAAAAATATGAGACTTCAGTTGAACCAGTTTTCAAAAAACATTTGATCCATTTAGAAGTGGCTTTTCCTCCTACCTCCCTCTAGTAAAGGCAGAGATTTAGAGGTACAATCTGTGAGAAATTTTCATCAATTATCCTTTTAAACAAGAAATCTAAAACATTGCTAATGGACATACCCTTTTTAAGGAGGTAATTTCAACCCATGAGCTATAATGGAGTCTGAATGACTGCTGTTGGAAATAGAATTGTTCCAAAGAAGTCAGACCCTTATCATACACTCTAACAGATACATAGAAGGAAACAAGGCACAAGCTCTACCCTATCTTTCTACCTACCAAGCCATTATCTAATCAATCTCAAGCCCATTAATTGAGTAAAAATGTCCTTATTTCAGTAGAACAGTATGACAAAGATCCAGATTTGGCCTTATGATTTCCTATCCCATTTTATACAAATCATATAATTTCACATCAATTAAGAATCACAAAACAAGAAAATCATTTTACCACAAATAAGTAGCATTTCAAAAACTGCATCACTGAATGAGGAATGCAAAAAAATGTAAAAATACAACCAGGATAGATTTTATTAATTTTATTACTGATCAAAACACAGTCACAAAGTATTTTAAACAAGCCTAGAAAGTAAATGATTTAAAACTGTCCTTATTACTTGGTTTCAGCTAATCTGTAGAATGCCCCCTTAGAACAGGTTACCAGCTGCTTATTTGACTTCATTGTAGTGGGGGCAAGGGTGAGCAGTGAAGTTTCCAGACACAGCCTGCTAAAGTAATATACAGAAATAGCAAATGTGATACTTTCCAGGAGAAGCCAGAGAAAGGGAAATGAACCTAGCAGCAGAGAATATAGTCAGTAACAAGTCAAAAAAAAAGACAAAACTCTCAGTAAAAAGATTGAAGAATCATTAGGCATAATCATGACAGCATCCTTCAGGCAGGGTGCAAGTGAAAGCAGGAAATGAAAGGCTGAAAAACATGGAAAAACATTTAAGGGAAGAAAAAAGGTACAGTTTTTCAAGCTACCATAGATTTATTCTTGAGAAGTAATTAGAAAACCAGATCCATGTGATGAGGTCTTTTCTGCATTTCAAAAAACAGTTAATAGGATTGGAGTGGTGATGGGTAGGAAATAATATTTCTCTTGCATTACGAGATCATTTATGATCTTTTCATAACTCTGTTCCTTCCTCCTACAGGACCTCTTACCCTGAGATGTATGGTTCTCATGTTACTGCACCAGGATGGAGGAGGCTGGAAAAGCACCAAGACAGAAAACCCAGTGGCAGGAGAGCTCAATGAGCACCACACGAACTTGAGTTGTATCAGGTCATGACGCTAAGAGGAAATTTTTAGAAACTGTAAATTGTTATTTCTTTTAACTTGTATAAAAGCTTGTAAATTTTAAATCCTTTAATTTAAGAATTATTATTTTTAAAGAAGCTATAGGGGAACTAAAGAAGCTTGACAGACATTTACAATGAACAGACTCAAAATATAGAGGAACCACTTGAACAGGAACCTTTGCACACCTTTGCAAAAACAACAGATCTGTTCAGGTATTGCTTAATTTGAAAAGGGCAGCTATACAACTTATGTTTAAAAATGCTTAAAAGAGTAAAATGTGCATATATGATATTGGGAAACAGCAATTCTGTGGGAAGTCAGAGCAAATAAATAACAACTATCAAAAAAGAAAACACTTGAGAAAGGGCAATAGGAGCTCAGTAAAGCTAGAACAGGTTTTAAAAGAGGTATCACTTGCAAGGCTGAACCCAACTCTTAACCTCAAAGGAAGAATCCTAACAAAACAACATACTGAGAAAATCAGGTCCAAGATAACTGAAGTCCTTCAATTGTCCCAGAATCAGGAAACCTCTCAGAGCAAGCCTCAATCACCAGAGCAGATCAATTCACATATATGAATGTCTACATGCACATGTACATTAAGGTTTTGCTACACAATCAAGAATAACTGAAGAAGTTCCTCATGTAGAGCTGTTCTTACAGTAATCCACTGGATAGTGCTGCCAATGGCTTATGGACAAATTACAGAACAAAAGGAACAAATAAAAATACGTGCACTATTTTTCAATAAACTGCAACAGAGGTTCAGATGCCTACTACAATTTGTAGGTGAATCCCAACCTGAATGTTTTAGAAAATAAAATTGCTAAAAAAATCAGTTACAGGAGGGGACACTTGGGAGTTCATAACTACACACATATAAACTTATATATCCTACCATTACACAAACCAATAGGTTCTGCACTATAACTGCCTACAGAACATCAAAAACTAAGATTGGTCCAGAGGTCAGGACACTAAAAAAAAAACAATTTTAGAAAACATAAGAGTACACACAAAACTTCACTACTCAACTGTGTGTATTCAGAGACTTGTTCCTAAATCAGCTTATTTCAAAATTAAAAAAACCCAAACATAAAATAACTGGAAGTGCATCAGGAACTGTGTCAAAGATGATAAGCAGTCTAGAACACTTCACATATCAGGAACAATTAAGTAGATTAAGACACCTCATACCACCAATGACAACTGAGGCTTATCTGATGGGTCCAACAGAAGCATCAGAGGAATGGAGAAGGCTGAGGGGTGCCCTCAGCACAATCTACACCTTCCTCAAGGGGAGCAGTGGAACAGGAGGTGCTGAGCTCCTCCAGACACCTAGGACTGAACAAAACTGAATGAAGCTGATTTTGAAATTTCCTTCTTTCCTGGACTTTTCATCTCCTAATCAACTACTTTTTCAGGGTATCCATCTGCTTCCAAAGCCTCTGAAGAAACTGCACAGAGGGTCTGTTCTCCACTCTTTCCCCTGTACACTATCTCATCTACAAATAAAAGAATCTTTGTGCAACTGCTAATAATTAGAACAATTATGTTACATATTTTATCCCAGCTTTGTTTTATCACATCCAGAGATACTTTACCATCAAATCAAACTTCTCATGGCTCCTAGACCACTTCCACTGTTTGCTTCTTTGCCCAAGGACATCCTTCTGCAAGCCAAATTTCAGCTGCCACCAATTCCCCTCGTCCTTAATACCAGACTGCTGATTAGTTTTATTTCCTTTATAAAAACTTTGTAACAAGTTACACATTATCAAGGCTGGTTTGTCAGCCCATTGTCAGCCTTGACTACCAGCTCACTTTCTAAAACATAAGAAAGGTATTTTTTTATCCTTATTTTCTCTCCTCTCTACCATGGTGTCACCTCTGTCCCTGTAAGAAATCTTTTTTGAGTGTCCTCAATAAGAACTCCTTTTGAGTAAGAATCCATAAAAACTTCTTACAGTGCTGAGTCCATATATCCAGGCTGATTTGTTGCATGCACAAATAAGCACTGAAACTCCACAGATCTGTCTCCAAATTTTTTGAGAACTCTGATTGTGCAAATACTTTGGAACAGGGTTATGGTGTCTTATTTCCAGGAAAGGTGAAATAAAAAGGTTCTTGCCAATAACCCCTCAGAGTCTGATACTGCAGTAAACAAGTACTGGAGTATCACAGGGTACTCTAGCATTTGAATTTCTTTTTGCTGTTTTTGAGAAAAACTTTAAGTACCTATTAACTGCAATTTCTATCAAATACACACTAGTATTTAATTACTGGCAGTAAACACATTCAGCAATTCCTGCTGCCTAGCCAGGTGCTGTTATTGTCACTTCCAAAAAGGCATTAGCAACAAAATGCTCACCACCTATGCACTTGAGTCCATTGTGCCCTGCCCTCAAAGAAACATTTTATTGCCAGATTATTACTGCTTCAAGACAATTTGAAATATTTGTTTCATCTTTATAATCACTTTGGGTTTGACTTTCCTGAATTTATTAATCTGGCACTGGTGGATCCAGTGAAGAGGTTAACCCTTCTCCATTAAACACACAAGTAATTTAGATTGTTAAATTCTGAATAATTTTACTCCCAAATTTGGGAGTAGGCTCTGTACTAAAAAAAAGGCTTCTATATCTGGGTACAATGGACTAGACTAACTAAAGCAAATCCCAATCATTCATTTAATAGCTTTTATTTCATGACAAAATGGGAGGAATAATCTAATCGAATTCACCTACTACATCATCCCTTGAAGATACTGTTATGAAAGCTGCTTTTGTTGGAATCTAACTCTCCTCTCATGACATTATTTCACTATTTACACTTGCAATTCAGTGTATGAAAAAACAGTGAAGCATAATTTCTATAAAACCATAAACACACTAGAGAAGGGGAGAAAAATCCTCGAACAAAAGTGTCAGAAGGTGCTAAAGTGATTTGTAAACACTGTGGAGCAATGATAGATGATGGGTAATGTCTAAAAATGTGCAAATGCAAAGTCTACCTTACTGTGTCCACTTGCAGCATTACTAAAGTATTGAATTTTGTGATTAACATCTCATTGCATGAATCCTGAACTTATTGCATAAGTAAAAGCATTTCCAAGAAAATCTAACACCAAAATCTAGTGCCACTTAGAACTAGGCTACACAATGTTAGACTCAAAACATTTGTGAATGCTCAGAAGGAATTTAAGAGTACTGATCTAATCATTGATTCCCACTGAAATAGTATTTTACCAACTTATACACTTCCTCTTTGGCCTTTATTAGCAATAATATTTGACATTTCTACTTTCTAGTAGTCCCACAGTGTTTCTAGGATTTATTTCCAGCAAACTAATTTACTGCCCTTGCCCACAGCAGCAGGCACAGCATCTCACTTATACTCGTCTCCAGCTGCCCTCAGCAACAGCCACTTCCATCATTTCATTTAGCACTTTCTCTGCTCTAGAATCACACTGATTTTTATTTCCAGTTTAGCCCATCACTGGATGGCTGAGTTAATAAAATTATTCCGATCATGAAACCTCAACTAGAGTCAGTTTACAGCTTTCCTTCACTTTTAGTGAAACAAAAAATTTGAATAGTTAATGGTATGAAGATCCTTTCTGCTCTGTCCCCCCAGAAAAATTAAATGGAAGAACAAGTTTAAAATAAAAATACTCGCAAAATTTAGGACAGTTCTCAAAAACTACATTATTCAATGAGGAAACACTTGAAATTCCTTAACTTTATCATTCATAGTTCTACATATCTGCAGGGATTTACACTGTTCAATAAATAGATCTAAAAAATTTGATTACCAGATGTTGATATATTATCTTCATTTGAGCACAGACAGCTACATTCAGTGTTCCTCAAACAGTAAATATATTTGTTTTATATTAGACATCTGAAAAATAGCAGACCTGTTATTTTGGTGCTGACATTTTAAAATACTAAAACACTGATATCCGGACACAACTCAGAACTCAAGATTCCTGACTTTTCATCCTTCTTGAAGAAAAAAACAAGAACAACAAAAAAGAGCCACCATTGAGTTAACACTCTTGCACAAGTTTTATTTCATATTTATATTTCAAAACAGCAATACATACGTTCATGTTTCAATTTTGTGGGAAATGGGAGACCACAAAACTAAAACAAAACATGATGAACATTAATAATATCTGCCTTTGGCCTAGATCCTGAGCTGGCTTTGTCAAATATTTATTTTGTACTACAGAATCTTTTGCACTTCACTATCTACATGTTCTCAAGAAAAAAAGTGATTCTTCAAAAAAAGAAACCAATTCATTCCAGACATGGCAGGAAAGCAGCTGGAAGTTGTGAACACACTGCAGCAGTGATCCACATCAGCTCATCTTACTTCTAATATATGAGACAGCAAGTTCTAACTGAAAACTTCTGCAGAAGTTTTATTTTCCTCCAGACAGTGACAGTCATTCAACCATTAGGATCCCAGCCATGCACAGACTGAAATATGAGTAATAAATTGGTAAAAAACCCCTCCACACCCTCTTGAAAGCATAAATCAGAAATCTGTCATTTCTTTAATGAGAATATTGTTTTTAAATACAATCTCTCTTAATCTGAGGTGTGGAGTCAGCCTGCTCTACCTTACTGTGGGCTTTCAATAACTAAGTGGAGCTGCTTATAAGAAAAAGAGTAATTTTATCAGGGTCCCTACTGACAGGATGAGGAACAGCAGCTTTCAACTGAAGAGGGCAGGTTGAGATTGGACATAAGGAAGAAATTTATGATGAGGGTGGTGAGACAACACTGGCACAGGTTGCCCAGAGAAGTTGCAGATGCCCCAGTTCTGGAAGTGTTCAAGGCCAGGGTGGGACTTAGAGCAACCTGGTCTAGGGGAAGTTGTCCTGCCCATGGAAGGGGCTGAAATGGGATGATCTTTAGGGCTCCCACCCAAGGCAAACCATTCTGTGATTCTAGCACTCTTTTCTAGCCATAAGTGACATTAAATGGTTCCTCCCATGCCACCCCAACGTATCAAGGAACTTTAAGCCAAATTCTTAGACTTATTACTATCATCCTCTAGAATTTTGCCTTTCTAAAACATCTCAGTTGGAGTCACAAATGAGTGATTCTTGAATCTTATTTTTATTCTTAAAATAGTGTGAAGTTCTACAGAGAAATGTTGCTCTAGTTGCAAAACCTCCTTGGAGGTGTACATTAACATGTATAGAGTGATAGAAAGGTTTGGGTTGGAAGAAACCTTAATGACCATCAAATTCCAACTCTGTTTCCATGGGCAGGGACACCTTCTACTAGAATGTTAATATGTGTTTTAATATGTATTTTAAGTCTTTGGTTAATCAGAAATCAAAATTCACATTTTGGTTGCTATCATTTATAAAGCCCTGATTCAGGATGGGAATGCACACACTAAAGAAACATTGAGACCTAAAGAGTTACATTTTCTGGTTTCACATCTTAACAGCATCACATTAAACACCATGGATCCTTCTAAGCTTGCTATCACAATAAATTAAAAAGCAACTGGTATGATCATTTTATACAGTTGCCTCCAGAAAATTATTTAAGATCATAATAAAAACAAAGGAATAAAAACCAGACTTTCACCACTTTCCCTTCTTGCTGAACAGAAGAGGGGTTATGTTAACATAGTCAAAGTGCTCAGCATGAACACTACAGAAAATAGAAGTGCTGTGATTACATCTGAAGGTCATCTTTAACAGTATTAGGGACACAAACTTGGGGCAAGGTGGGGAGAAAAGAAATATCTATAGGAATCAGCTGTATCCTCTGAGATCAATGATGAGAAAAGAACATTCCTGAATCTAAAGCCTGCAATACACACACAGCTCTTCCAGAACAAATTCCATCCAGGCACCCACAAAACCTTACTTGGCTCTAGAGTCATAAAATTGTAGTCAAGAAAATCTGGAACAATCCAGAAAAAAGAATACAGAGTTTCCAATCCACAAGCATTAGGAAATTACTTACCACATACAGGAATGTCTGTGTATGAACTAGAATTTTTGTATGTAAATACAAATGTACTGTTTTCCACAAAATAAAATTTTGTTATGGAGCCAAAAATAGATTTAATAAGATGCATTATATCCAATTCTCACATGTCTGATAAGAAGCAAAAAAGGCATAAATTAGTACTTTTTTTTTTAAACTGAAACTATTCAGGAGTAATAAAGGTTTCAGAAGTGGGAACTTAAACACACTCAACAGGATGTTTCATGTATAAAGGCTGGTATCATAACACCATTCTGCAAATTACAAAGAAAGGTTAGGATCAAGGTTTTAAACTTCATTTTGCAAGTCTTCTGAGGCTTTGCTTCAACTTCTCCTGGATATCTCAGAGATGCTGCCTATTGAAACTGTTTTATCCATCTCTGAGACAAAGCCTTTAAAGCTTTGCTTCAACAAAAGTATTATTCATTGAAATCCATTTCTGCTAAAAAAGAATCAGAGCTTTATAACTGAGTTTGAGATCTTTAGCTCAATGGCTGTAGAATCTCAGTAGCAACAGAATTGAACTTCACTTAAGGAATATGCTAACAGAGCACTTCAATTTGAGAGAAAAGTGTCTTGGAGTTAAAGACAAGCCTTGAAGTAAGGACAAGTCAAACAGACACAATTTAACTTTCCTTTAGAATATATGTGAAAAATGGTGATGACAAAACCACAGTCTTTTACTGTCATGTCCAAATCCAACACTAATAGCATTTAAATTTACCCTGAAGACACTTCAATGGTTGTGTCTTCACAATCCAGCTCTGAAGGATTCTGTAAGCTCTGTAACAGTGTATCTCTTGCATAAAAAGCAGATTTGAAAAAAACATTTATGAAAATCCAGAGGACAGAACTTGTGATGTTAGAAATGTAGTACTCTAAAAAAAAAAAGACTGACATATGCACATACTAGGTACTAACAGTGTAAATTATTCATCAAGCTTTGGTGATAGGAAACAACCAAAGAATAGCTTCTGTATCCCAGAAATATTACCTGAAGGACATGGAAAATTAAATAAACTTTAAATAGTGCTGCAAATATATCCATACTGAGAGTCTGTAGCAAAACCATTACAGGCATCTGTGGCAAAGTTACAAACAGCTATTTAAAAAAAAAAAAAAATTTGAAAAAAAAAAAACAACAACAAATTCCCCCCAAAAAAACTCCCAAAACCAAACAAAACAACAACAACAACAAAGAAAACAACAATAAAAAAACCTCAATAAAACTCCCTCCAAGACCAAATGAGGTCTCCAATTTGAAAGAACTCTTGTATGGCTGATTACATTATCAAGGGGTGAGTCTTGGTATATAATTAACATTACTCACAACATTAAAATCAAGAAAAGCAGTATATATATATTTACATGATATTACAAAATACAAGAACAACAATTTGATAATTGAGAGAATTTTTTCTCCCAGCACACAACCCACAATAAAAATAATTTCTTTAAATTAAGATTCACTCTGCATTGCATTGGAATCATTTTCAGGATACGTGTAACTAAACTGATCTATATAGATAGAATATTTCCTTAGTGCTGCTTCTTCTAACATGCTTCATCATCTGAGGTAAAATGCTTCAGGGTATTATTAAGAAATTAGTTAAAGAGAAATGCATTGAAACAAGAAATTAGTTTGCATTCAGAAATGCAGGTTTCAAGGTGCATTGACAAGAACTGTACACAAAACAGAAGAAAAGATCACCACAATTAACAGTCACATTTAGGTGCTGCAACCACAATCCCTGTATTCTGTAACATAAACAGTTATGAACTTTATTTAGGTTTTGTTTTCACACTTGAGACTTTGAAGGAGTTTCAACTGCCATCCCAGTACTGCAGTGAAGATGGGGAATGCTGGAGTAAAAACAATACATCTCCTGTGACAAAGAAAAACAGCAAAAGCAGTGGACTTTGCCTACTCCCAAATCAAACAAAAGCCACTTTTCACAAAGTGCCACTCAAACAAGAAAATCCAAATTCTAACTACAGACCACTTCTGTATCGTTTCATCATGACTATGAAAACTTGGTAGTACCATAAAAAAAGAAAAACATTCTGTAAATTGGAGATACTGCCTGAAATTCACATCAGTCAAGGTAAGAGATTTACTGCTGTCAGCTCCATAGGGCCCAAACACAGACTGCACCAAAGGAGCAACTTAGATTGAAATCAACTTAGAAATCAAGGTGCTCACAGTAGGACTTAACATCTCCTGTGCTGTGCACTGCTTCTTTACAAAGGCAGCATTCAAGTTCCACAAGAGCATTGTTAATTCAGTCCAAATGAATTAAACTTCCATCAATAAACGAAGGTTGTTTCCCCCATCTTTTGCTCTTCTTTTGGGAATCCTTCATGTTGTACTTGGGGGAGAAATTGTGTTTGAAGGGAAAAGCTTGAAATGCATAGATTCCAATGAAATTCCACATACCTGGACAAAGCAGGAACAGGCACTCCTCTCGCTCGAATCGATGCTTTTCCACGGACAACTGGAACTTCTGCAGTTTCTGAGCCACCGTTTAAATATGTTAATTCTTGAAGCTGTGCCTGTCTGATTTCATCATTGTAGTCCTAAAACAAGGGAGAGGCAGAGTGTGAAAAAATTTAATTCTTTACTCACCACTCTCAGGAAACACTGCTCCTCTTAAAAAGTTGAACATTCCACTGAAAAAGTTTAATATACTTAATAAGATAGGAATAATATTCAGTCCAAACATTATTAGAGAATTCTACATAATAACTTCTATTTTTTTACTCAGGCATGTTTTTCTTCCATTTGCATAAATTTTTATGTAGCTTTACCAATTAAAATTGCAAAGTTAAAAGGCTGCAGAGATAGGAGGAAACCAGAAAAAAAAAATCAAGATCCCATATTCTGAACTGAGATCTAGTTTGTAACTCCAGCTGTAGAATGACTGTGAGCTAAAAGCAGGAAAAAGAGGGGAGAGAGACAGTTGCAAAAGAGTACAGAATAAATACACTGTTAAGAACAGCATATGAAAATGAAGGAACAGATTAGGAATCCACACTTTTAAAGTCAGGTGTTATAGAATGAACACAGGAATTCATTCAATACACACACACACTGTTATCTAATAAAAAGAGCTCAAAAAATTAAATTCTATGATATGCAATGGTAAAAATGCCAAGGACATATGGCTTATTTCTGTCTGCACAAATCCTCTACTCTCAAGGTCTAGCAAAAGGAAAGCTCATGTTTTTACAGACAGAATTAATATGGTACTTCTCAAGCACAGTTTTCAGGGACCTTGAGTCAACCTCTGAAACAAGCAGAGCACACAGGAATGAAACAGACCCAGCACTGAACTCTGGAGATATAAGTATTTTTCTATCATTTCTCCTCCACTTAAAGTGAGACAAGCAGAATGCAGCCATAAAGGTGAATTAAAGATAACTATTTTACCCAAGGTGCATCTGTACTAACTGAGAATCAAAATATTAATAGGTGCTCCCATAGGAACAAAGGGATACTTGTGGTACAACAGCTCTTCTGCAAATCCTCCCATTTCATGAAGGAGGGTTTGTTCTAATACCGCCCATTTTGCAACTCAATGACAAAACAAAGAATCTGCATCTCACTGCAAATCTGAGTTTATTACATTTATTCACTAGACAAGGACCAAAAGATTGTCAGGCAGTCTTAAAGACTCTGAAACATAACCCTGCATTGAAAGGAGATTAAAACTTCCATGAATTCAAATCTCTCAATTATCCTTGAAGCATTCTGCTTCTCCTAGACTTCTATAAATGGAAATAAAAAAGCTGTCCTTTATATGCCATTGCTGAAGGAACTTACTGGTGTTAAAAGAAGCAGCACCATAACAGCATTTTGTCCAAATTGCCTTAAATAGGTTCTGAAATTTCACTCCCAACTGCCCACCTGAGATCATCCTCAATTTAGCAGCAGAAACAAAATAGAAAATATTAAAAAGGTCTAAAAGACTGAAATAACTGTTTCAAATGGCATAATTGAAGCTTTTGAGAAACAGAGTCCATTATTAAATGGCCAGGACCCAATACATAACCAATCCATCACAAGGAGTAGACTAAAAACAGGAAACTGAACACTGTTCTGGCCAGCTACTGTACAGAAACCCACTTTGTATTTTTTGTTTGTTGCTGGATCAGAGCTGGCTACAAATGCAAAATTCTATGTCCTGTATAGAACAAAACACCAAGACACTGTACCACCAACACACAGTATCAAAGTTCTGGCAGCCTGTATCAGATGCCCTTTATAATTTCTTCACAAAACATCTTTTTCAGAACTGTGCCCCTGGAAAAATACCTTTGATCATTTTTTACTCAATTAATTTAATCTCCTAGCAAAGATGTGCTCAGGTTGCCACTGTGTGTGTTGGTTCCCTTTTTCTTTTCTCCCTGATGCTTTCTCACTTTCCTGCAGCACATTACCAGACACAGCAGCAGCCCTGGGTCACAGAGAAGGGCTCCACTGTGCACAGCACAGAACAGAAAACATGGCCCTTATCACAGATGCCAGAGGCAGCAGGAGGATGCAGAGTGAAGGGGCAGTACAAGGCAGCCACGATAAGCTGCAGTGTTAATCCATTAGACTCTGAAATGGATTCCTCAATTAAAAGTAGCAGACGGTCAATTTATGAATACTCACTGCTGGAAACAGTGCACTTCAAGTCAAATTAAGCAGACAATAATCTTTTCCTCACCTAGAAGATAGACATGGAAAGCCTTTAGACTGCATTCCTCCTCTGAACAGCTTTGGCAGTGGCAGCACTTGTATTTCAGTCAAATGTTGCTGTTAAATTTCAACTGAACAGATGTACTCTCATTTTATGAATAAATAGCCTACCCTGACTAACTACAGTCTTATCCAACCATGGAGGGTGCATTTACACCAAGATCCATGCAAGAGATTTTCATCCCACCAGTCCCCACACTTACATGATCTAACTAAACCTTCTTTAAAATTGTATCTATGATTTTCACCCAGCCAGATCAACACATTGGCAGCAGCTCTTTAGGATCACTCTAGCTTAAGACCTTATTTCAATTTATCACTCAAACCATTAGCAAAGCTATTTATTTATATCATGTTAGGACAGGTCTCTAAAAACCCTTTGTAGATTTGCAAAGCACTCAAGTAGATCTTTATCCTGACAGTGAGCAACCAATAATTATCAGGTTTCCTTTTTACACCTTACAGTTACTTGCCAGCTTACTTAAGGAAAAGTCTGTGAGAGCTTCCAAAGGCCACCAAGCTCTTCAAAATACCATTAAAAGCTATTTCATCACCACATCTTACAAACCAAATATGCAAAAGGTAGGACAGGCTACAGGAAAAGGTTGTGAATTCTGCTCACATTGTCATATAACTGGTATAGATTGTTCTCTCAAAGACATTTCTATACTTGGCTTTAAAGACAAGGAAAACAAGAATCTCTGGTAACCAAAGACAAAGGGTAATTAGTGCTGTATCTGTCAGAAAACAAATGACTGCCACTGCTCAAAAATTAAGCAAAACAGGCTAAGTTCTAATGGCCAAAACTGCCATAGCCATAGAAACACAGAATAGTTTGGGATGGAAAGGGCCTTAAAGACCATTTCATTCCAACTCTCCAGACATAGGCAGAGACACCTTTCACTAGACCAGGATGCTCAGGGCTCCATCCAGGCTGGCCCTGAAACCCTGGTATAACACAGGGGCAGGTGAGGTTGAAAGTACCTGGCTTTTTGACCTGACAGAAGTAATTCTGAGATAACCAGTATCAAGGACAACACCCACCAATCTAATACTCAAACATGAGTGCTGACCACAGAGTCTGGCCAGAATAAGGAGAACTAAAGAGTCTGGATAATTTAAAGGAAGGTAAAAGAATATACTTGATGCCACAATTCCAACTGCAGAAGAAAGGTAAGACTCAAGGCAACATAAGCATAGCCAAAAATACCCTCAAAACCAGTTTTTATGTTTTGGGTTGAGTCATGTAATAGTTTAAATGAAATGACACCACTGCAGCTGCTGGGGTTCAATTTCAATGCAAGGATGCTCGCCCATGGATCCAAAGATCCAGTAATAGAGACTGAGGCATTTTTGCTATAGTCAGCTACCACAAGGATATTCTGTATTCTGCATTCTAGCACCAAACACGATGTTATGTTCAGCACTGATCTGAAAAATGAACAGTAAGCATATTCATAAATTGGGTCTAGCATCTAAAACTGTAGGAAGTCAGAGTGACTCTTCATTGTAAGAAGAATGCAAATTATGATCATAATCATATATACTCATAGCAGGACATCTTTCCTGAAATAAAACAGGTAATTTCTTAAGAAAGCCACAGCAGACCTTGGAGAAAAAAAATTAAAAACCAAGTTGCATTTGGCAGCAGTGAACCAAACAGTTGTTCTAGAGAAGAAAAAGCTGCTCCTTATTCCTTCAGTGGCTGCTGCAAGGGGGGGCAGGTGAAAGAGATTACAGCATTTAGAGCAATTCTGATAAGCTTACATTTGAAAAGCCAAAGGGAAATTAAGACAGTGTTGGCTTGATCCCACAGTTCAGGAAAGATTATGGAGCATCAGTTCAGCTCAGTATAATAAAGATGCAATGATCAAAAAATAAAGATGGAAAAGTGTATAAGCACCAGTCAATGGAATTGCTCATTATCAGTCTGTAATTCTACTGCCTTAACACACTAATGACCAGGTTTTGATAAGCTTACTTCATTTATGGCAACATTAGGGAAATCAAGCTCACTGAAGAAAAATAAGACCTCTGATGAAAGGGGCATGAGGATCAGGCATATCCTTCCTTCCAGCACGTGCAAGAAGCATTTATCAAGTTAAACATATTTCTATCTAAAAAAGGCAGCTGTTTGCTGTCTAGAACAGCCAATAATTTAATTTTCCTTATCTCTCCACACCATTAAATCATGAATCATGTAAATAGAGAAACCTTTGACATTACGACAGCCCAGCATTACTACAAATATTCTGTTGAGTATCCCCTGTCTGATGTGTTAGGCTGTCTGAACAGCAGTATGCTCATTCACCTCTTTTCATATGCATCCAGCAAAAAGCAATTTGGAACCTGCAGACAAATGCACAATGTGAAGCTTGATTTTTTATAAGATGAGAACATAACACCCAAGACATTTTTGCTTTTTAACTGTCCTAAAGTGCATCTACATTAGGGTTATTTCACATCAGGACATATTCCTACTGAACTTGCTGACAATTGTCATTTTTCATCCTTTGGTTCATACCACAGTGTAGTACTGGGGCACATGAACTCATTTCAGACAAAAACAAGTCAGAAGAATCACTCCAGGAGCACACAGCTCCAGTCACCTGGAGACTTAGTTTCATAAAATAGCTTGAGTTGGAAGGGATCAAGAATGATCATTTAAGTTCAAATCCTGGCCCTGCACAGGACACCTCTAGAATCCCACCATTGCCTGAGAGCACAGAGTCCATTTCTTGAACTCTCTCAGGCTTGGTGCTGTGACCATCTCCCAAGGGTGCCTGTTCTGATGCCCAGCCACTCTCTGGGTGGTTACACAGATGTGGACCAAACTGTAGCTTTCAAAATACACACAGGAGCACTGTTAAGTCACCAGCACCAACTGTGTAAGAGACAATCCCAGCTGGTCCCCAATACAGCCACTCTGGCTCCACTCAGACATTTCCAAGCTGCTGTCACTCACACTCATGCCTCAGGAAGCTTTCCTCAGCCAGGTTCCCACAATTCCCAGATCTAACACAAATAAACACTAACACTTGGGTAACATTTTCAGCAGTAAAAATAAACAGAAGTCAATGCACCTTGAGAATGCTTTGCTTTCTATACTATTCCTTTGATCACCAATAGAGACTGAAAAAATGTTCCCTTTAACAGGATGGAACTTCACACAGAGAAACATCACCTCAAGTGCCCCAGAACTTCCTAAGAGAGGCTGGATTTTTTTCAAGCTGTTTAAGATTGAAAAGAAGTAAGGTTGCTTCTTACATGAGGAGCAGATGAAGTTATCTTCTAATATAAGACATTAGAAACCCATTAACTGGATATATCCCAAACCTGGAATACAAAATTGTACTGGAAACCAGATGTCATTTTATACACCCATACAATGGAAGCTGAAGTATACATCAGAGAACAAGTATAGCTCATGTATCACTAGTATGGTGATAAAAATGAAGATACAAGATAAACCTGTATTGATTCTCAGCACTCAATACTAAACCAGGATTACAGGTGAGAGAAATACTAAAGCTTCAAATGTATTAATTCTTAAACTGATGCTTCATATTTAGAAAGAAAACATTAAAGGCACACATTTTACAGACTTTTACAATTATTTGTAGTCTGTGATACTTTGCATATGACTAGTTGAGCAAGAATAAGGTTCTCTTTTACTGTAGGTCAAGTCATGACATTTGTGCAGACAGTTACAGATTCACCCAGTAAACTGCCTGTATCAAAATGCAAATATTTGACAATCATAATTTCTTTCACAAAGGAAATCAAGCAACATGATCTGACGAATTGTGCACTGTTTAGAACCACAGAACAATTAGGGTTGGAAGGGACCTTAAACATCATCTAGTTCCAACCCTCTGCAATGGACAGGGACACCTTTGCTAGACCAGCTTACTCAATTTTAGAGATAACTGTTCTCACTCAAGACTACCAGAATTCTCATTAAAAAAAAAATACTAACAGGGATGAGGAACTTCTTGATTTCTTCCAATGCATGTCCCATTCTGGCATATGCTTCTGCAGGTGGAGCAAATACTTCAATTAAAACATGTAGGTCATCATTTAGGTGGAAATACTTCGCCTCTCCACTTTTTCTCAACTCTTCCTCCTAGGAGATAAGAAAAAGATTGTTTTTTACACATTTGTGTTTGAAACATTGTAATGCAAGTGTTCAAGTTTCTCCAGAGGAATTTGCAGACACTGTTCAGTCATGCTCAGATGTCTGCAAATAAAAAAGTAACGCGAAATAAGAGCCAACAGTTTCTGCTGAGGTAGAGAAACTGTAGCACAAGGAGGAATGCTTCTAAGAGCTTTTCCAGGTGCATCAGTTTCACGAAGAAGACACTTTTTTTTCTTGAAAGTCAAGTCTACAGAAACAGGTTTGATCTAATATTCCACAAGAGCAAGCTTCTTTTACCAATATTATTTCAATCTCAGCATTACTGTGCTGTTCACACTGCAGTTTTTATCCAATGAGTGCATCCTTCACAGAACTGTGTGTGCTATTTGGACATAAAGCTAACAGCATATGAAATGAGGGAAGAGAACATTAGCAAAAAGAGTTCACTAGCTATCTCAGTACCAAGCTTATTTCTTTCATCTTCCTTCACCCAACCCACTTCAATGACTGCAAAGCTGAGTTCAATGGAGTAAAGCAGAGCTCAGTTCTCAAATACTGACATTCACATGCAAAAGATTCACAGACCAAAAGGGCAGCACTTGCTTTTCTCAGGCTGCCCCTCGCCTGTGTGTACTTGACTGGTCCAAAGGGATGAAATCAGCACTAAAACTACTTTCTCATTAAAAAAAAAAGTATTTATTACAGTTGTCCATTTTTTTCATATAGGTCTTAAGATGCAATGATAGTTTTATATCAAATAATTAGCAGTTCTGTTGTCTAAAAAGCTAACACTCCTCTGCAGCTTCCCATATTTGGCAAGCACCAAGTAAGCACTTCACCTTTAAGATTACTAAAATTGTAAATTGCAATGATAGTTGAAATCTCCCCTGCACACCCCTAACTATGGGTTGGGGTTTATATGTGACAATCTATTTCTGCTCCTCATGAATAACATTCTTATCAACATGATTTGTGTTTAACTATGAAGATGTTTAAAACAGGAAAATTACCAAAAAAAACCAGTCTAGATGACTGTCAGAGCACCCAGACCAAGACTATTAAGAGGTCACTCAGCAGGATTAGACTCTGTCAGCAAAATCATTACTTTGTCAATAAAAATAAGAGATCATAAAAATAAAAAGTAACCTAATATAAACATCACAGCTCAAATGTTTAGTTTTAATAGGAGGTGCTTCTCAGTTAAATACTTTAGGCACAGTTACTCAAAACATATGAGTCACTAGCCCTGGAAGCTAGTTGAGTTCTCCACATACTGGTTTTTAGTATGTACTTGTACCACATGTTCCCTCTCCTTTTTTCTTAAGACGAAAAAAATCACTGTGCAGTTAGTTTGTGCAGAATACAGAGTGCTAAGAAACTTCCTTCCTCTGTTTATCAATCGAGTTGGCTGATAAAAGCAATAAGCAATATAAGAGTCACCATTTTCTGTTTAGGATCTGGTAAAAAAGCATTTCAATCAGCACCAACAAAACATACAGAATTTCAATGCACATTTTTTTAAGATCATTCCCATAACCAAACTTTTAAGGTCAATCTGTGCTTTTTTTGCTAAGTTCACTTTATTACTGTATTTTATTTTAGTTCTGTAACAAGACTTGGCAATGATTCCATTACTTTCTCCATTACTTGCAAAGACAGAAGCTGGACTTTGATGATCCATGTGGGCACCTTCTAGCTCAGGACATTCTGTGATTCTATGAAAATACTAACACTAAAACTCTTATAACAGCACACAAATGAAAATAAGCTCATTCACTCACTGGCTACATCTCACAACCTCGGGAACACATTATGCATTTCAGGGTTTTTTTTTTTTTCTTTTCCCATGAAGATCAAGACAAAAGCCTCAACTTGTTCCCATTCCAGTATCCCTCTTTGACAGCAATATAGCTCCCATAAAATTCTCTGCCTTCCTTTATGTGACATCTATTGGCTTGATTCCACTGCATGTGGAATCTTGGCTTGACTGGCCAAAGAGAGACATTAACCAATAATCAATATTAGGATCTCCTATGCTTTTCATTTGTTCCAATTTTCGTTACAAGGTTTGTTCCCCTCCTCAAAAATTTAAGGTGAAGTATCAAAACTCCACTGACATAGTCAGGCCTTACCTTTGTCTTGTCCCTCATGGAACCTTTTCCCAATATAGACATTTTTGTCAGTGTTTCTTCCTGTAAACGCTTTAGAGAATTACCACGTGGACCCAAAAGTTTTCCCACAAAGTTGAACTGTAAGAAAGCAGACAAACAAAAAACCAATACATTAACTTCATTGGATTTTTAATTGTAAATTAATGAGCAATGAGTAAATAAAAGGGATATTTTGTTGAAACAGCTTTTGATCATAGGTGCAAATTATTAGATCATAAATTTAAAAAAAATTAAGTACAATCACATAGTACAATTAATAGAATGTCAGTGGCTCCAGCAAAACAGAAGTATCTGAACTCAAGGATAACTTGATGTCCAATACAGGCTGCCTGGTCAAGAGGAGCCCTGAGAAAGCCACCTTGCTCCAGCTAACAGGAGGCATCGTGCCCAAGGCTCCTGTCCTACTGAGGGACTTCAGCCACCCCAAAACCTGCTGGAAAAGTGGCAAGGTGAGCCCCAGGCAACCCTGGAGACTCCTGGAATGCATGTGGGACAATTTCCTGAGCCAGGTAACAGACAGACCTACCAGAAAGGAGGCATTATGGGATCTGCTGGTCACCAAAGCAAATTAGCTCAATGGGGACAGCAGGATTGGAGTGCATTGGATGTGGCTCAGGTTAGGAGTAAAGCTGGGCTCATGAATTTTAGGGAAGCAGACTTCCAGCTCTTTGGGGAGCTAGTCAGTGGGATCTCCTGAGAGAGCACCCTCAGGGATGAGGGAGTGGAACAGAGCTGGCAGATCTTCAAGGAAGTCTTCTATTGAACACAAGAGTTAGTGATTCCCAGCAGCGAGAATTCAGGCAAGAGACCTGCATGGCTGAGCAGGGACAGGCTGGTCAAACTAAAGGGCAAATAACAAATACTCAGACAGTGGCAAGTTAAGACAGGTGACCTGGGAAGAGTATAAAGTCTGGTTGTGTAGCGCCGGGGTGAGGAAGGCCCAAGCACAGCTGAAACTGAATCTGGCAAAAGACACAAAGAGCAACAGAAGGGCTTCTCCAGATGTCTCAACCAGAAAAGGAAGGTTAAAGAAGGTATTGTTCCCCCTTTGCCCTGATAAACAATGCTGGAAAACTGGTTACAACAGATAAGAAGGTTGAGGTACTCAACAAGTGAAGTGACGCAATCATGTTAAAAAGATAACTTTAGGCAGAAATAAAATATACTGATGCTGAACAGCAAACAAGCTTAGATACACTCAAATTTATGAAACAAGTTCTTTGCTTGTCCCTCTACTACCATGTCACTGAAGAGCCCAGATGGGCTGCACTGATCTCCCTGTTCACCTGGAGTTACTTGAAAGGATCTAACAATGGGGCAATGACAGTCCCAAATGTCTTGATGCAACGTTGAATGGAACAAATGTCCAGCTGCACTCACCCTACAATGCACAAAGTCTACAGCTCCAGTTCATTTATTTCAGCTTTACACAAAGAGAAAAACAAGTATTAAATCTCAACTAAATATGGAATTTAAGTTTATTCCCCTTACTGGTTGAAAATTCTATTCCCGATGTAGACCTGACACAATACTATTGAGAAAATGGCTTACAGATCACTAAAGTCCACAGAGCTTATTATATTTAAGGTCTTGTATGAACCAGTCTTTTTCTGAAATTATCAGGTCACATCAAAAAGTTCTCAGGGAATTTCTTTTTTTTATTAGAGTTGTCCATTTTTTTCATATAGGTCCTAAGACACAGTCAATAAAAATATTAATCAGAAAGACTGAACAGATACAGGCAGAAATTTCCCTTGCTGAGAATATTCAGAACTCAAGGCCACTGATGGGGTCCTGCGCAATTTAATTTACAATCATTATTTCAACAGAAGGTTGAACATCTGAAGGCACAGATGTTCTCTAGAGATTCCTTTATCTTGGACTTCTGATTTTACTGTTTCTGAAGATATAACTAAGGAAAGCAAATCAATTGAAACAACTTGTAACAGATTTGAACCTCGAGATGTCAACTCCTTATCAAGAGTTTCCTTAAAGGAAGCTCACAGTTCAGCTGAAAGTAAATCTTTCATGTAGAGGAACACCACCTCAGTTTTTCAAGCATCACTTAAGATTACTTATGTCTACTTATAATAGCCTTTTAAGCTACTGGGAACAAAAATAAACACTTACTCTTTACTGCAGCTATATTCTTTCAGTTAAAACCAAGTAGTTTAACATTGTGTAAATCTAAAACTTGACATAGCAAACTTAAATACCTCCAAAAGTTGTCATCTTTTAAAAACCATGAAATCTCTAGTGCCAAAGTCAGACACTACTGAAGCTATACAAGGACTGCACAGATGACATGCTCTAGACACATTTAATGAACATGAAAATGTATTGTCTGCATCCTGAGATCCACTGAACTATTCTTTTCTGAGCACCGAGGCTCCAAATATCTGATTTGACAAGTCTGAAGCATAAGAAACTTGTGTTGCAAGTCTGAAATTCTGCTAATTTAAAAGCACAATGCTTCTAGGTGTAGCTTAAAAGCACAAACAAAAAATAGTAAAATATGGCTTGAAACACACTCACAAAGCATTTTTGCTCCCCCATAACAAAACTGAGAGGCTTTGGAACATTTCAGTTGATTATTCCATAAATAAAACTCATTTATGATATTGAAGGAATCCTTACAGTAGAAAAGAGATTATTTACTTTGAACATGTAATGCATTTTGTTCAAACTATTGGTTTATTTCCCTTTTACATCAAATTGGAAGATGTGGTCAAAGGTTTATTTTGAGATATTTCATAGATACAGACACACTCAAATTATCAGTCACTAAGTTACTACTATTACTTATACTCTGCTTTCAATCATATAATAGAATATCTCAAACCTGAAGGTACAAATCCAGCACACAGTAAAAGAAACATTACTTACAAAATTAACAAATCCTGTTTATATGCTGGTGTTACAGAAGCAAGTAAGCCTGGCAGATCCAGGTAAGCTCTTACACAAGAATTCTCACGTACAAGTTGCTATCCATGTTCCACCTTTAGGGTTTATTTGCCCCAAGAGCACAAGAACAAAGAATAAAATTCATTATTATTACTGAACTCAAGCTTATACACTATCTCTGAATTAGATACAGTGGATAGTAACAAACAGGCATCTGAGCTGCTCTGCCCCAGTCAAACCAGCCACACTCACTAGTGCTGGAACAGAATCAGACATGCCAGACTGCCCTCTTTACTCACCCCTCTCAAACAGCACAATCACCTTCAAGCTGTTGTATATACCAAAAATTGCCCTCACCTTCACCAACTTCAGCTTAACATTGTATAAAAGCAGTCACACTGTACTCCAGTGCAAGCTGGTGAAGTTTTCAGTTCTACAGGACAGATGAACTCTTAAGAGACAACCATAAATGTCACTCTACACTGGATCACCTTTGTCAAGTTAGGAATTGTCTCTGCACTAAGACAGCTTCTAATGTAGAAGGCAAGTTCCAGTAAACTATGGACAATGGCATATAAAAGAGGAGATAAAGTCCCCAAATCAAAATTGCTTCTAGACCAGCTCTGAAGGATTTGGCAAATATGGCATCTCAAGCAAAATTACATCTTTGCAAAAACAATATCAAGACTCTGATAAACAGACCTGGGAGGAAACAATTAGATAAAATGGGAAAAATTAGCATCTCAGTTACACTTCTAACCAAATAATATCTGCTGTTGAAAAATGGTACCTTCTGAACAAAGTATCATCTGATAATACATTTTTTTGAGCAAAAGGATGCAAGATTCCTAAAATCTGAAAACTGGTTTACTTGGTGGGTAAAGCTACAACATGCAGTACAACAGCCCTTCCTCAAATCCCTGGGACATGGGATTTTTATCTTGACCGTGGTGTCTATTGGCTGGCAAATACTGGTTCACTGTACTGAAGGAGTGTATCTATTTCCCTTTTACAGATTATCTGAAGTCTGTAACAAAAATCTCCAATTTCAAATACATCTTAAATATAAAACATCTTTCACAACAGAAGCAACAAAAAAATTATTTTAAGCTTTTTGCTTCAAAATTATCTCCTTTCTCAGCTGCTCATAAATCCTCATTTTAAGAAGCATTTTTTTCAGTTATCATACAATGGAGATTATGGGCATCACTCTGTAGCACCCATTTCCTCAGAATCACCAAATCAAAACATGAGTTGAACAGTTTTCTAGAGATTTGCTTCCTTACCATAGCACTGCTTGAAACTATTCCCTGAACACATTTCTGGAGAAACACAGCTACAAAGAACATTCAAATAACATTATATTCTCTTAAGAACCATTTGATCTACTATATGAATTATAATAACAAAAAATCTAATGCCAGTGTTACCACATTTTTAAATGTATATATTACAGAAAAGGGGATATAATAGAAAAAGTAATCCTTGTTTATCCCCAACCAAGGCAAGTCTGCTAAGAATGGTTCATCCAGCTTAAAACACTTAGTGAAAGTATAAATGCTTGACCAAATGCTTTCCTGTAAAGCTTTAAGCACTCCATTGTTATTAAAGCCATGGAAAGCTATCTTCATATATTAGTTTTCTGCAATGGTTTCTCTGTGACAGGGTCACTAGAAAAAAAAAAAGTTAAGATTCAGAGCACTTTCCTCTGGAATGACCTGAAACAAGGCAAGCTTCAAGGTTTTTCCTATTCATCTCAGAAAGATAAAGTTTTTATAGAAAGGTAAGTGCTTCAAGCATCATTGTTACACCACAAACTACTCTGCTTCATGTAACATGATAATAGGTCTTTAAACATTTATTCATAGCAGAAAGCTTGGTCAATTTTCCTATAAAGCTGCTCAAAAGTTTTCTCTGTGATTACTATTGATGCTTATTTCTCCACATTACTTCTGGTCATGCAATGACATTTTCTCATTTCTGCTTTAAGAAATGAGCTATTACAAAAAATTGCTTTCTAACTAGTCATATGATTAAAATATTAATCTCTCAATGACTTTACATAACAATGACAGCTATATTGTATATGACAGTGATATTTTAGAACAGGTATTTTCACTTTAAAAGTTGAGCTAAAAGGCTTAAATGGATACCAGTTCTACAAGTCAGTAACTTTTGAGAAAATACATTTAAAGTATCACTTTGGGGAAAAACAGACCATTTCTTCCTAACTTCTGAGATTTACCCAGTATTTAAGTGTAGATCTATGGGCAATTTTTAAAATGGTAGCCTGTCAAAATGGAAATAATTATTCCCCACAGTTTTGATCCATCTCATGGAAAGCCATCATGATTCCATTTACCACCCATGGAAGCTATTTCTTCCACTTAATTCAGAACACCCAAGTTCAGCAAACTGTCAAAGCAAAATCAGATTCTGAGACAAAACTACTTCACAATGCATATTCATTAAATGTATGGGAGGGGGTAACACCTTCCTGCCTCACAAGTACACAACAAAGCTCTGAAACACCTTTCACACGTGATGGCTCGTCATAGCAGAGCTGGGACAGATCCAGAGTCCCTCCACAACAGCATCAGGACCTTCCTTGAGTGGCCAGCTCACTTTGTATGCCTTTAAGTCCATGCAAGTTTGAAGATTATTTTCAAGCATGAAACACAACAGAAATACAGGTTTAAGCATCACATTCTCACAAACAACCCAGAGTCAGCCGAGGTATTCAGCAGATCGAAGATCAAGTCACTCTAACCTCAGTGCCCTAAGCTAACAAGATCTCATTCCACTACCTGCAGCTTCAACACCCAGCATGCACATGGACTCCTTTCTACAGGTAACTTGATTTAGAAATCAGTTCTACCTCAAAAAGTTGGCCCTTTTCCTATAAGGCTGCATAAAAGCCCAACCTGGCTAATCCTTACTGGTAGTAGATTGTCCCAGTTACAACAGGATTGCAGACAGCATTACCAAAGCTTATTCAAGCTTCCTCTAAATACCTCAGATTAATTTCTGTATCACAGCTCTTCAGGCCTCTTGGAGGCATCTGCAGAGCTGAACCAAACCAAAAAACTCTAAGACCCTGCACAACCATATTTTGAAAAGATATGACTGGGCCTGTAATCTATAAAGGAGCTTCTATAAGGTTTTGTCTTACCAGGTAAGACCAGCTATCTGTCACCATATCAAGACATATTAAATCAGGGACTTTTTTTACAGGAGTCTGTAAATAACACAAGGAAATTTATTCAACTAATAATTCAGCATCAAGGAGAAACTGAACATAATTCCTGGGACTAACCATCTTGAGTTATTTCATAGCACAGACAAAATTCAGGTTGTCTTGGTTATTCCATCACCTTCTATCAAGGCCCAGGTATGAAAAAATCCCATTTAGACCAACTATCTGTAGCATTAGATTAAGCATGTTAACTAACACTGCCAAGGGTTGAGTAAGACAAAGGTTCCCAGCTAAAGTATTTAATTACAGAGCATCACAGAAAGAACCAAGAGCTCTCAGGCAGGAGGCCAATCAACCACATCACCAGGAACACTCAACTATTTGTACACTAAGCAAAAGATCAAAACCTCATCATTTTTCAGGGGTGAGCAAATATGCCCAAAAAAGTGCAATACACACTTTTGAATGTGAGGTCTGCCAGTTTCTTTTCCAACAGAAACCCAGCTGCTCTGCACTTTAGTTGAAGAGCTTCTGCTGCACTTAACCTGTCACCTTGCAGGGCTGTCAGAGGTAATTGCACAGGACCCAGCCATGGGCTCATGAGAATGGATGTGACAGGACAGGAAATGTGAGCAGGAATTACCATGCCAGGCTGATCTCATCAGAGCCTGCACTGCCTGACCTGTGCTGAGGCTATTATGATTTATTCAAGGAATCAGAGTTACAGAAAAGTTTTAAAGAAGGAAAAGGCAATGTAATACACATTTCAGGTCTAGCAAGTTGTCTTGCTTGGGGGCAGGGCACTGATGGGTTGTTTTGGTTCACAGATGTCTTCTATAACAAGAAATTATGATACGATTAATTAAATATCAATATAAACAAACAGCAGAGGCATCTTTCTTTCCCAGAGTCATCCCTGGCAAATGTAAACCAAGGAATAATTATCTACCAACCCTGTCAAAGGAGTTTACCAGTTTTGTCACACACAGCTTGTCCTTAGTGAAGCCACCTTGGCTGTCACCAATCAGCCAACATGGATAAATATCCAACACATGCACTCTACATAGAGTTCAGGGGAACCAGGATGATTGGAACAACCCCATATCCATCACACAAATCTTGACAAAGCATCTCTAACTTCTGATCCCTCCTCTGAACACATAAAATAGAAATAGGATTAGCACTTCAAAAGTTTATTGATGCAAAAAGATTTTGTTCTCCCATGTTCAGGCATCTAAAACTCATGTCACTTATTGCAGACTACAGTATGCCAGGATAAGATTCTTAGTTTGCCATGTTGAAGTTATGTAATTTCATACAATGTATCATAATTTATTCAATCTCAAAAATAAAACCACAAGTCTGGTTCTAATACCAAGTGACAGCAAATTGCAGTGACTTACTGTGGTTTAGGGCAGGTGCTTTTCAGACGTATCAGGAGTACCTATCATAATTCTGAACTGATACTCCCTATACAGCGAGAAATTTTAGTTCATTTGACTCTACAGAATCTTTAATGAGCAACCTTCATCAAATATCCATTTACATGCAATAAAATGGAAATTTCTGAGAGAAATTGAACTCCCAAATATTGTGGTAAAATTATTCTTAAATATTAAGTATCTAGGATTTTATTCACCCAGGCAGAAGAGAGATTTATGTGAATAGATTTTTTTTCTTTCTGTGGAGTAGTCCTACTAGAGATGCAGGAACTCTCATGCCATGTCTGTTCTGCACAGCTGCTTTATTTTGCACCTCTGGACCTGCCTGGATATAAGTTCAGGGTTCTTTCCATAGCACACAGCAGGCTTTATTCCAGCTCAGTGTCTTTATGGCTCAGAATCAAACAGCAGAGCATCTCTAGCCATTCAAAATATGGCAAAGGTTTTCCTACTAGCTATCCTAAATAATTTCAGTGTTTAATCCTATAAGGAAAGTTGACACTAGATAAAGAAGCAGAAGTATCTTTCAGCAGGCAGTGTTTCCCTTTTTAATGGCCAGTTTGCGTTTCTTGCCCCTGAGCTCAAGTATCTACATCTCAACATTTAGAAGAAAAACATCCTGTTTGCAAACACTGACCATGGAATAAGGGGTTCATGTATTTCACCTTCCCATTCTCATGTTTCTGCATGCTCATTTATAGCTCTACTTAGCCATAAAGATGACTTAAGTCAGAGTTCCAAAGAGGTGCCCACATGATGCGCAGCCTTGCACTCACTCAAAGAATATTTAATGAAATTTTGAACAGCAGGAAAGAAATCCCTGCAAGTTATCCTGCACAGGCCTGTGAGAAAAACACTGATACTGTGCAGAAAAAAAAACCAAACAATTAAAAGGTTTTCCTAAACAGAAGGGAGGAATGGTGACTTTTTTCCCCTCCATGAACAGCTAGTCTTGAAATTTCTACTAGGAAGAAAAAGCCATTTCAAACAAATTAAAAAAAAATGCTAATCTGATTGTCATAACATTAACCTTAAAATTCTAAGCAGCACCAAAATAATAAAGTTCCACAGCCTACTGAATGTTGCATAAATGCTTCCAGGCAGCAATATTTTAGTGCAGGATAATACTTGGCAGTAAAGAAGTGTTAAGAATTCATGGTGGGCAAAGATATTAATGAAGCAGTCTCTACCCCTCCAGAACAGACTGCATAATTTAGCAGTCAAGCTATAATTCATTCAAGAATAACAATGGCTGAAACTTAAGAGGATGAGAAGAAAATTTTCACAATTAGTTCCTTAATGGTGCATTTTAAGCTGCACTTCCAGCTACAATAAGAAAGTTTCAAAGTCTGGCATCAGATTCAACTTCAAAACTTGTTTTTCCTCTTGATATTCAGAAGAAGAGGATCTTGCTGTCCCAAAAACATGGCTCAATTATTGCTCTCAACATAAAATAGTATGTGACCACCACCCCTTTCCTGCACATTTATTCCAACAAATAAAGAATGTAGGAGCTCTAAGGTAGAATCACTTCTACCTTAGTAGAAGTAAGGTAATAGTTTCAAATGTTACATTAAAAAATAGTTAAGATACTAGTGAAATATCTTTTATAAGAACTAATATTTATCAAGTATGAAAACTGGGCTTACCTTAGGGAATTGTTTTACTGGAATCAGAACTTTTTGTCCCAACTTCATATTCTTATTGATGACTACATCAATATACTTTTCTTCTTCCTTTCCTTCCCCTTTTTGGAATTTTTCAATTTCTGTTAAAGAAAAAATTTATTTTTTTAGTTTAATGCAACAATTTAGTTTAATGCAACAAAGCCAAGAATCTTCATATTCAGTATAAATACATTTCAAAGCTAATACTGTAGGGCATACTTATGACATATTGTGTAATCAATACATGTAATTGGTTATACAAGGCCAACAGGATAAAGCATGTTTCCCTTTTTTGTATATTCATGTTTATATCAGCACCTTGAATTAGCATTGCAAATAGTGTACTCATTTAACACTTAGGATACATTTTTTATATGGCTCAATTAGTGAAAACTATTCCTAAATACCTTTGAGCGTGTATAAATTAAAAAACATAGCATAGTTTAATATTCAACAATTTTCTTCCTCTTCTATAAATAAAGAATCAGTTTTAATGGTGGCTTTCTACAGCGGACTGAGGAACAAATGTCAAGTTAATCTTTTAGAATTTCAGAAATGTAATTGAGGCACATAGATCATACCCAAAAATCCGAGATTAGTGTTATACCAACAATGACATTATTAGGAATGGTATTTACAAGTTCAAACCCTGGCTTGCATGACTCAATTCATTCCAGAGATACACACAAAACTGACTCTTGATTATACTTTTCTCCAAATATTGACTCTCCAGTGTGCTAATGAAAAGCTGCGGATTTCATTTCATTAGAGAGGATTCATGAGGAGCACACAGGGAGATGAAGTGAAGCAGTTTTGTGGACTGGGTCCATCACGCTGCAGCATTGAAGATGTTAGCACACACCAAAACCCAACCCATTTCACAAGTGCCAGAGAAGCTCTCCCGTGGGAATCTAGCACTTGTCCTCCACAAGCATCTCCACAGTTCATCTGTTACAACAGAAACACCCTTCTACTCTACTGGACCACTAGAAATTAAAGACATTCATCAAGACCCTGCAGTTTCTCTAATGGGAATGTGATATTAGGCTGAGAGGAGACTGTAATGAAAACCTGAACACAAAGAATCCAATCAAAAATATAGGAGAAACCAGCCTTTAGTACACCTTCAAAGACAGTCTGGTTTGAAATTAGGTCCAATGAAAAGCAGAATAAACCAACAAATTTCTAACTATGGAAAAAATCCATGCGTTATTAGCAGATTTGTTTTATAATACCAGTCCATTTCAATTTACCACTACAGAATTAAGATGCCAACGTCTTTTTTAATAACTGAGACTTATCTTCCATGCAAGCTTTAACTTCACTAACACAAAACAGGAAATAAACAATTTATCCAAGTTACTGTTCAGTCCTGAAAACTAAGGAAGTCAAGCCAGCCTCAGACTATCTGAAGGCTTCTTGAAGGAAAAGAATTCCCCAGCTGTACTTCTAAAACTTCTTGTCAAGCCTCTGTGAAGTTTTGATTCCTATGGATTGTAGCAATGTAAAAATTCTGGTGAAGCCCTATCAAAGCAACCTTACTCCAGCATGTCCTTTGTTACATTATGCTCAATAAAAAAAAAGTCTCCAGCATCATTATCCCACCAGCTAACAACAACTGAAGAATATTCAATATTCAAGAATATTTCAATATTCAAAATTTAGGTAAAAATGCAAATTTGGAAATGCCACATTACCGAATAGGGAATTATGGGCAATTAAACAAATATAAAGTTACATCAATTTCATTTGGAACTCATTTCCAGGTGAAATTAATACTAAAATTTTATAGTGTGATTGGTGCGATGTTCCCATTCAGGAATCAGGTGACTGATACCATTTAGAAGTCAAAGTTTCCAAAGATCAGATTCAGGTGTAAAACCATAATACTGTCACAGCATTCAAATGCAGATATACCTGTAACACTGCTCTTTCCTCATATAACAAGGGCAGCAGTGACAAAGCTTTTTGCTTTCTCTTGAAAAACAAGATTAGGTACTTAGAGGCTTTTATATTATACAAGTAGAAACACAACACTAAATTTTAAGGCTGCCGTTGGCATTACTCTGTTAGTATAAACATTCAAAGCTTAAAACTGACCAGAAATTTGCTAATCTTAGAAATATTTTACACCATGAAATGCTGATTATTAAAACTGCAATAAAAATACATCCATTTGTAATGATTGAGGCAAATGCAGTTGCAACAAAACTTGATATGATTTGATTTAATATTGATTTTAAATGTTAGGATGAAAATTTTTCTAAGTCAGAAAAGCACAGGTAAACTCCATTAAATATTAAATTAAATAAATGCATTTTGCTGTTTTTTTTTTTTTTTTTTTTGTTTTTTTTTTTTTTTTTTTTGTGACAGAGAAATGCACCAAGACCTCCTAGGCAGTTCAACTGACCCCAGCCTGATGTAAGACACTTACGAGTTTTCAGTCACTGTAATCACTGTTACAGTAAAGGACTTTTTCCTGAAGAATCTAAACTTACAAAATAAAAGTACCTTCAGCATCAAAGCCCACCAAGTTTTTATGAACTGGTAATGCTAAAAATTTGTTTTCTCATGTTGAGTCATATGCTGTTATCCCCAAATACACAGCATGGCATGCACAGCAATCCCCCTGCCCACCTGAAACTGAGAATCACAACTTTATGAATCAGCAGTGGCTTAAGGAACTTCCTAGAAATTGCCAAAAAATATTACACCTGGAAATGAGTTGTTTCAGATACCTCAGATGCACTTAAAATGCAGTTGAAGAGTTAAGCACAGAGTTCTACCTCAGTAACATTCTTCAGCTGAGCCAGCTGCATAAATCCCTTAAGAGATCAATACAGTGCTAGTTGTATTTCCTAAACACTTTAGCTCAGAAAAGTTATTTGAATTGGTATTTGAAGGACTTGGTTGCAACAATGTGATTAATGCTAAATATGTTCATAATATGGGACTACTTTGAGCTGATAAAAAACATAAGACCATTCTCTTCTTCCTCTGGTAGATACTGAACTTCAAGTCACTAAAGTAATTATTAAAAGAAACACATTACTTACTCCAAAAATCAGTTTTCCTAAGCCAAGTATCTACACACTTTATTGACCATTTTAAGCAAAAACCCTTTATTCTTTTACTTGCACTGTTTAAACAACTTCTTTTTTGCTTGAAGAAGCTACTGAAACCCATTAAGAGGCTGCAAATCAGCTCTCAGCAAAATGGATCACAATTTTCCCCGTTTGTTTTAAAGACAAATTACTTTACTAACAAACAGCTATAGTCCATTGCCAAAGCAGTACAAAGTAAGATTAAGTAATTTTTTCCTGCTATGGTCTAATGTTAATCAAACTGATTTAAGACTTTCTTCCTCTTCATTGCTGTTGTAAAAGACTTGGGTTTATATGAACAAAGTCCAGTCCACTGATCACATTTTATCTCCGATTTTACTGTTTTTTATTTCTTTGCACTTCAAATGTAAGATGAACATGAAATACAGCAGAGCACTGGAATTTTATCCACATCTGCACAGCTCTTGAAATATCATTCACATATCTCAAGCTTTAGATAATTAGGGAAAAATCATGCCAGATCACACAGGAAATCCAATCAGATTTTCAAGGTCAAATGGATAGGAAGATTTGCCTTTTCTTAATCCTTAGATTACATTCTGCACTGGTTTGCTATATGAAGCAATGCCATTTCCTAGATCACAAAAAGTAAATAAACATGTGATTAAAGCTTCCCATAATGCCAGAGATTAAAATCTCATGTTCTCAGACCAAGGATGCAGCTAATGCAACAGGAATTTAACTGCATGCAGTAACAACTGCATGGATGGATTTTTTTCTTTAGATTTAATCATAGCAGAGATCTAAGCAATGATTAGTCCTCATTTAATTCACCAAACAACAGTGGTAAATACATCAGATAATGATGAAGTAGAATTGTTTCATATTATTCTTCAATTAGAATTAATCTTCCTGGGGCAGAAGTACAATCCAGGATTCCAGCTCCCTCAGCTAAGCCAATATAAATACTTGTATTAAATGCTGAGCAAAGTGATGCCCTATTTGTCTGTAGTAAATCAATATCATAGATATAAGAACTAATGTCAACCTCAAAGTAAACAGAAATGTTTACTGCATTTGTCCTTAAGGCAATATTTCCTTTACACAAGATCAGGAGAAACAGGAACCAGGTCAATTTGCCTGCAAATCCTTAAGAAACTTTCTACTTTAATTCCTGACATTCAGATGTCTTATCAAGCACACCATTATATCCAAATAAATCTGCTTTGGATGGAAGAAAATGTGAAAAATGCAAGGCTCATTCAAGGATATCCACATGATCACAGCTTAAGAGAACAGGGCATTGATGGAACTGCACTGCAATTGCACTAGAAATAGTTTCCACGTTTTTGAAAGTGAAAATATTCTAAGAATTACATTATCCTTTAAAAATACTCCTAAATCAAGTGGGTTTGCAAATTACTAACATGATACAATAGAAGCAATAGATTTTGCTTTATTTAGGCAATTTTATTGCCTTGTATCTAAGAAAAGGGAACATCAAAATTTAGACTGACTCAATCAAGCATGTTGTGCAACTACTGAAGCATAGCCCAACAGCAATACATTTCTCAGTGAATTCTCACAACTTCACAGTTGACTTAGAAATGTCACACCCTCCTCAGTTCAGAAAGCTCTTAAGTCAAACTGAAGACTAAGTATCTTTACATATTTGCACTGTCCTTTTAGCTCTTGAAAGCTCACTGCTTTTGCCCATTGATGGAGACAGAACACTGAGCTCGATGGCCATTTCCCCTGGCAGCCTGATTCCTTTTGCTTTCACATCAGAAACAAATCAAAGTGATGGCACTACAAAAAAGAGACCTTAACTTAGTAGTTTGTATTTTATGAAGACCCCCTTTAAAAAACACAGTCAAGCTTTGGTAAGAGACAAGCTCCCAGAGGAAAAGGGGACTCCAAGTCAGTTGTACGGGAATTTCAGAGGAAAAAAAAAATCCTTAATGGACAAAAAACTGACAATATCAGCATTCCATACTGTTTATTTGGAAATTTTCACTGTGGCAAAACCCATCATTTATCCAAGAAGACATATTTTAAGAATACCTATTCTTATAAAAGAATAAAATGAAAACTTTCCCAATGAAGCCAAGTCATAGAAATCTGCTGTGCTGGATGCTGACTAATTGCCCACAGAGACTAATTGCCTTCCAGGAGTTCTGTAAATCCAAAGTACACAAGATGGTGAACCCAATTACAAGTCTAAGTTTGATTAAACTGATGAGAGCTTAATCTCATTACTGTTGTGGTAAAATGGTCTTGATTGTGCTTTAGATTTCACATCTTTTACCCTGGACTCCTTTAATCCCTGTCCTAGTAGAGGATGATTCAAAGTTCTTTGAATCAGCACCTCTCCAACCAATATTTCTCATGTTTTGAGCTGAAAACAGCACTGCACAGCACCAACTTGAACTAGAATCACACACCAAGGCTTTAATACATTCCAAAAAGCTTGCTGAAATAAACCTCATAGACTTCCTTACAACAGCCTCTAAGAGACCCACTGCTCATTCCCTGTCCTCTTGACCAGCAGAAGCTGCACAACCTTCCCAATTTCTGCACTAAACAGAAGAGACAACTTTATCCTCCTACTTTTGAGCATCTTAAAACATGTCTAGCATAGTTCAGTTTGCTTCAAAGCAGTTTCTCTGTGTAGACACACAAAAAAATGCAGAATTTCCCAATTTCAACTGTACATGGCATCCCAATACCCCAGAAAAACAATGTCTAGTTGCTGATATGAGTAAATGCTTAGACAAATATCCCTTTTTGTACCCTCTGTTTCCAAAGTAAATACTAATTAGTGTGTCTTCATAAAAAAATAAAAAAGGGAAAACTAGGGAAAGAGGAAAAACCAAACAAAAATAGCTTCAAAATATTTAAAATAAGGAAACTAATATATGTGGAATGGCAACATTTAAACTCATCCTGAATGGGTCTAAAACACAAATAAAAAATGCAACAGAATTTTCAATTTTTAATGCTGTTTTTCTATTAATGTACCCACCCCCATTCCTTTAAGAGCCTCAGAAAACTTCATATTCTCCTCAGCCAACATTTTAATCCTTTAAAAAGTCCTTTCAAAAACTGCAAGTTTTGCATCCATAATAGGTCCTAATTCTGAACTGGCAGAGAAAGTAATGCATTAAGAGTGTGAATTGTGCATAAAAAAAAACCACACTAATTTGTTTCAACTAATGCTCATTATTACAATAGCTGAATTCCAAATAACTGTCTTTCATATGCCACCTTAATTTTGTAAAAGCAACTGACAATGAATCTAATTTCAATTTACAATAAAATAAGCAGTTCATGCCAGAATGATGTCTACAGCATTCAGAATCCTCAAATTAATAATAATATCCCTGTTGAAGGATTCAAACCAATCTTTATTTAAATTGCATTCACAGGCATTATAAGTTCTATTTGACAGTCTAGGTACTACTATCTGCACTAATCTGAAAATACATTGCAGTCACCAATATGACAAATATTTTGAATGTGCTTTTTTATTTAAGCAATTCAAATCTAAATGAACACCTATTACCTTCACATCAAAAATGACTCCACTAAAATCTGTTTGAGCTGATTAATATTAGCAGTAAGGGAGGAAGTAGCACAGTAGGAACTGTAAAAATCATGTATAAGGTATTAAGAGATGTTTAATCAGTCTTGCTCAGGAAGAAAATAAGATGTAGATGTAGACATCAGTCCCATATCCTCAACCTACTCCACTGAAAATTATTTATCTCATTGTGAAGATAACTTATAACAAAATGCTAAAATCTGTGATTTACCCACTGTACCTACTGTACATTTACCTACTGCAGATCTTTCCCTAAGCATGAATATTTCTAAATTAGCAAGGTCAAGCATTCACTAACTACAAAAAGTCAACTCATTTGTTCTGTACCTTAAAAATAAAATCCAATGTACAGAGCATCTTACATAACTTGTAAGATGTGCATAGGACCCAGGCAAAATGAAATTAATATTCTGTATCAAGAGTTGTTACAAGCAGCTGTTTCACCTTTTTTATTCCAGCATATGAACACAGCCAGGTCGCTCTTACACAAGATTTCATTTGACATTTTGGTGAGACATCAAGAAGGGCCTATAATCTTCCTTCCTTATCATGTACATAGCACTGCAGAGTACTACAAACTTTCTGTGACTCCTCTGACAACTTTCACAAGAAAAGGTGTAAATCAGATCTCAGCTGAAAAATGGACACAACCTGCAGCTCTCCATATGCAAGTATCACATTTTAAACTATTACCAAGGTGAGGCAGTAGCCATAGCACATCCAGCTGCTGACCCTTAAATAGACTTGAGCACTATTAAGACCACACTTTAAGGCACTGGCAAAGTCTGCAGTCTAAGAATCTGCCAGCAGATAGAAACAAACCATACTTAATACTAGAAGATAGCTATGCTAACAAAACACATCCCTGTGTTTTGTATAACTGATACTTACATAAATAAGTGTACAGCTGTTTCCTTAGCATTATGCAAGATTTATGTAGCCATCAGCAAGACCAAGAAGTGTTATCTTCTACTTCTCTAAAAATCATTTTTAAGCAACTAGAGCCTTGCCAGAGCCTCCATTCCAATGACAGAAGGCCAGGGTAGAGCCTCACACTCTGGCAATCCTTAATTCAGGAATGTGTCATATCCCACTGATAAACACTAGTAAAACACAACTTACAGCTTCTGTAAGTCACAATTTACTTGAAACCATCACTACAGCAGAAGTTTCAGGAAACATGGCCAAATACTGAGGGATCTGGCTGATGCCATCAACAGGCCACTGTTTGGTAAGGTCATGGTCATCAGGGAATGTCACCGATAACTGAGGCAAAGCAGTCCTGTCTTCAGGAGCAGGGAGGAGGATCTGGGACACCACAGCAAGGTGTGTCTCACCTTGATCTCTTGGAAGGTGATGCAGTAAACAGCTCTTGAAAACCATTTCCAAGCACAGAAGATCAGGATGAGAGCAATTTGCACAAATTTATGGCAGGGAAGTCACCCACACTAAACAGCACTATGAACAATGGAACAATGTGAGATGAGAGAGAGCTGATGTGTCCACCCCATCTGTAGTAGGGCTGTTGATAAGCTTCCCACACCCCATCCTCATGTGGACTGATGAGGCACAGGATGGAGACATGAGGCAGACTGAAAAGTGCAAACTGACCTGCCTGGCTCAAAGGACTCTGTCAGGGGCACCACAGACAGGCCAGCCAGGGGCCGGACAGCAGTGGTGAGCTCAATGATATTTTAACATCATCATCAGTGACCTGGATGATGGCACAGAGTGCAGCTCCAGCAGCTTTACACAACAGAAAACCAGGAGTGATCCAAACACCAGAGGGTTGTGATGACACTCCGAGTGCCTGGAAGAGGTGGAGGAATGGGCAGCAGTCCTGTGCAGCTCAAAAGGAAGTGCAAAGTCCTGAGCCTGTGGAGGAACAACTCCATACAAGAGAACCCCATGCCTGGAAACCAAACACCACAAGCAGCTTTGCAGAAGAGGACCTGAAGTTCAAACAAGATGAGCACCATCAGGAAGGTGCACTTGCAAAGGCCACCAGCACCTGGGCTGCACCAGAACAGCACTGCCAGCACTGTGGAAGTGGTGATCCTTCCTCTCATGCAAGTTTTAGCAAGATTTCTGCTGTTTTGTTGAAGAGTTTTGGAATTTTTTTTTTTGGAGGAAAGATTTGTTCCATCTTTGGTATTTAAAAAAAAATATCAGTTCTAATAAATCCTTACCCTAGCCCAAGATTTATTTCTCGTGACATACTGGAACATAGAAAGCCATGATTTGTTACCTGAAAGCATGGTAGAAATCAATGTTATTCATTCATCATAGAAATGCTAAAACAGTCCAGAGAAACAGATATGGGTACAGCAGTCCATTGTTTTCCCTCTCCAGTGTCCATGGCTGAAAATGCACACAGCACGCAGCTCTTCCCACTGCTTCCCAGAATGCAATATTGTCCAAAATGCATTTTCTGTCCAATAAAAACTTGTCACTGTCCATATTTCACACAAGATTAGGGAAAGGAACAGAGATAAAGCTATTCCAAGTACCTATAGTGTTTTTAAATTCTTATAATCCTTATATTTAAATTATAAATATATAACATATATATATATTTCTTATATATATATTCTTATATAATATATATAATTCTTATATATTTAATTCAGTGAAATTCAGAGTTAGCATCAGACACTGCTATGACTTAAACTCACGCCCACTGATGCTACAACTCTACCAACAAGTATAACTTCAATCTTACTATAGAATTGATACAAAACATCTATATATTCTGTGGCATTGTAGTGATTGAATGAACTCAAAGTGAATGCAATCACTGCTTAGAGCCTCTAGAAGATGAACCATTGAAAACAGTATAGACTGGAGTAGCCTTCATGTACAATCTCTTGTTTCAACCTACTGTTTGTAACTTTCTCCAATTGCTGATTTTTAACACAAGCTTCCTGCTACTTTGATGTAAATTTCTCAGAATCCTGAGAAATTCCTTGTCTGAAACTTTGTTTACTAAAGCACAAACAACTGATGTGCAAGTGTGCTGTGAAAAAGTAATCTTGTATAGAAAGAACACAAAACCACAAAAACAGGTGTATGCCATGGGTCATAAAATAGATGAGTTGCATATTTTACTCTGCAAAACAACAAAAAAATCACAAATTTTAAAAATGCTTTCATAATATTTATGAAAAAAGTAACAACCTAAAGCATCCTAAAGAATTTGTGCATTCTTACCCACAGATGTAAGAAACAAAGCTACAGACTGTAGCTGGCACATGTAAAAGAGAAGGGGCTAATTCCAACACGCCATCCTGGATTAGGTTAACACAACCCTAATCCTCTAACCTCAAAGCCAGGTTGGATGGGCTTTGGGCTTTAAACAAGCTGGTCCTTGTTTGTGGAAGGTGTCCTTGCCCATGGCAGGGGGGATTGGAACCAGATGACCTTTAAGGTCCTTCCAACCCAAACCACCTCATGATTCCTTCAGAAGGCAATGACTTCCACTGCCAGCACATAAAAGAGGTAAAGAACCACTTTTGACAAAATTATTGTAGACAGTACTTTTATTTTTTGTCACCCATTACAGTCCTGGGCTGCAGTAATGTAACTTGGCAGGAAAAGGCAGCTTGCATATCTACTGTCCTATGGGAAAGTGCAGCTTAAAGAAATTTGCGTGGTTATTTTTTGTATGAGTTTCAACATAAATTGGATGTTAAAAACTTCAAACATCCAAATTAAAAATTAACTAGCTGAGGGATAACATTAATTACAATCCCTTCCATGTGCTCAAAAGCAGGCAAATCTGAATTATTTTCTGTGTAGGAAGACATATATTACACAGAATAATGCATATTGCTACTGCATTCATTTTTTTTTCCAAATATTATACTATTAAACTTATTTTCATGAAATTAGTTGAACCACTTTGCAGAATTGCAGAACAAGATCAGACTTCCCTAGAAATGTTATAAAACTTGAAAGTCCCATCTTAGGGATTCAATCCAGCTGTAAATCTTAAGGAAAGGACCAAAGATCTTTCAACAGACCAGTTTTTGCAGGAAAGCAGCCACATCTACAGCTCCAGATAAATCTCTGCCTCTGTAGGACCATGTGCCTGTCCATGCAGCACCTTCCTTGAGGAAGGCAATCTTCCAAATTTCATGGCATCTATGAAAAAAGAGGGTTTTTTTTTTTTCTTAAACTAGTATTTCTAGCATTGACCTACTAAAACATTATGCATCTTTCCAAATTTAAGAAAAACTGAAACAAACCATGTTTTATACCTAAAATATCTGAATTAACTACCAACTTATGCCAGTAAGCTTTTGCTGAAACACACCTTACAAAGCTAAAATACACTACTGTTTTAGTAGCATTTATGTTGTGGGTTTACTTGTGGTAAGAAACAGCTCTGACTCAAAATCTTTCTCTAAAGAAATTATCTTCATGTTTACCTTAAATGTAACTAAGCAGTTAGTTCTGGTTAAGTTATATTTTGACCTAGTAAATTTGTTTACAAAAAGCATCTTTCTTCAGTAAAAAGTATTTTTAAAGGTCTAAGTTTCTTTCCAACAGACATGGTTATGGTGTAACTGTAAGAATCAGGAAAACTGCATGTTCTGTGCAACTACTCAGCAGTCAAGACATTGCATATTCATTTGTCTTAATGGTTTGTTTTGAAGACAGTTTAAAATCAAATGTTTATATAGAAATCTAAAATGTGATGCCTGAGTTTTACTGCAGCCAAATTATGTCACACAATTATTTGATAAATCAACTTCAGACATGTTACTGTTTTAGTTTTCATCCAGCTAATTTCAGAATGCAAACTTTCACTGAACACTTTTTCCCAGTGATGAGCACGTGTGTTCTTAGGGGACCAATCCCTATATTCAATAGTTTAAATAGCATATTTCAGTACATTTCTACAGATTACACACTGAAAATCAACTACTACAAAGTGTCACAGGCACAAAACAGCTGACACCTTTAAGTGCAGTAGAACAATTCACAGCCAGGGAAGTTCACCTACAATCAAGGTGAGACAGCAAAAACAAAACCAGTCATATTTTTAACACTCATGCTGGGAACCTGCAGAAGCTGCTTCTAACCAGACACCTGCCCTGCCTGTCCCCCACCTGCCTTCACAGCCCCATATATTCAAGTTTCTGCTCCTTCATCACTTCTGTCTGCCAAGAAACAATAAGAAAAGTGCCAACGCAAACTACCTGAGGTGCCATTACTTCTTGATTCAGTGATGCTTAAATTGCTTTTATATGGGAAAGAAAATGTTGATACTCCATTTTCCGAAAGTACAAAATGAAGTTATTTTCTAGATGTGGCAGAGGACAAAGAGAACGAATTTTAAGAAAATACAACTACTTAAGAAATTTGGAGTACCTAAAAGACGAAGAACAGCTGAGACAGCAATAACCAATTCATGGGCAGACTTCTATTGCTCCTTGCTACTTGAGAGAAACAAAGAAAAAAGAGCATTTGGGAAGAAACTCCAAGAGTTGCAATGGGTACTTGTGCACACCTGAAGTCTTCCTACAGAAAAGGTCCTGTGTTACTAAGTCTCAAATCTCACTTCCCCCTCGACCTTAGAGCAAGTGCAGGAATGCCATGTCCAGTCAAATACAGAATAACCACCTAAAGAGGCTGGAATGCGTTATTTTGCATACACCCAAGAAATAAAGGTGCTTCACAGAACTCAAAAATCTGACTGCCCACTCTGAAAAGAACATTTAACCATAGGGAATAGAAACTCTTCCTCGTGCCAACAGGAGAGACACACTTACAAATCCCTCTACCAAATCTGACATGTGGGTTTAAAGACTCGATCATCAGTGTGTCACAGAGTCAGAAAATACCGGAAATGCTACCATGAATTTCCATAGATCATAAATGGAACTAAATTCCCAGAGCTGCTCTTTTTGCAGGATCCCTTTCTAAAGCAAGACACAACTAATTTAATAGATTACTACTCATACTTGCTCTAACTGTAACTGTAAAAATACGAACATTACACTAAATTATCAGAAAGAGCTGGGAACGAAGGAAAGCTTTTATCACTAAATTCATACACCTTTTACTTTATCCTTGCATAATAACTATGTATTGGCAGTACCCCTTGACAAAAGCATGAGATTAACTATGTAGCTGGCCAGGAATATCTATTCTGTTTAATCTATTTTTCTGAAGGGGCCATCTGCTCTTATTTCTTCATCTTGTGGCTCAAATTGAAATTGCATTCACTATTCTGTTAGGATTTCAATTAGGTATATGTAAAATTTCTCCCATGACAGGATGGCTGTTTTGAGGACGAAGTACTGTAAGGGGAAAAGGTATTATTACTAAAAGTTGATTGACTATTACTGATACAGCTAAAACAGCTGATTAGTCATCAATAAAATGAAAGAAAAATAATGCTAACATTTGTTTTATTACAGCACAGCTTGACATCCATTACTAACAGTATGCACAGCCATATTTAAGGTACCAAACCTGAATAAAGGAACTACATTTGCTTTCTGCATTCCCTCCACTCAGCTCTTTTCCAATGACTCTGCAGAAAAGCTTCAAATCTCAGCTTTGATAGCAGCAATGAAACCTTTCCAAATGAGAAGCCAAAAAATACCTCATACAGATGCTGACAAGACATACCTATGGGATTAGCATCATTTGCACAGACTTAGAAATAATGAAGTCACAGCTAAAACACTTACTGAAATAGAAGCTATAGGGTTGAGTTCCAGCCAGTTACTACTACTCCAGTGCAATAATACAAAGTTCAGCAAAATAGTCTGAAAGAACAGTAAAGAATTAAACCTACAGTTTTACCTTGTACTTCATCCAAATGGGAGAAAAAGTACTTTTGATTTAGTTATTTCCTATCCATTTCACTGCTTTCCCCAGAAAAATGACCAAGCAGGAGGCTATCCAGCAAGTTGAGTACTTTAGCTATTGCCTAGAGTAACTAAATAAATACTCAGCACCAGCCCCATGCAAGGCATCACAGCAAGCAGCCTCCTAGCCCAGGCAGTCATTGGAAGCTTTGGTCATTGCTTTGAACACAGGAACAGGAATAAGGGATTGGTACCTTCAGGACCTACAACCTACTCAGAGGAAGAAAATACATTATGTTAGCACAGTGCTCAGCACACCAGTGAAGTCTAAACCATAACCTAAAAGTTAAGAAAGCAAATCACATCCATTTTCCACTATCAGGGCATTAATCTAAAGGATAATTCACTTCCAGTTCTTTATAGACCTGATCCCACAGCCAGCTACTTGCCACTTCTGTGGTAATGAAATACACACCAGCATTTTTAATTAATGTTATACTGAACTATGTGAACTATTACTTAGGGTTTCAAACAAGGCCTATTATTTCAGAGCTCCAAACCATATAAGTGCATCTATAAATAAATAATTTATAAATACCATTATGGTAATTTCCTCGTACTCTCCATTTAATCAGCTGATAAAAAAGGAATATTCTAAGAACTTCAAATTCAGAAGTCTGGGAAAGTTTCTTCTAAAATTTTATTCAAGATTTTTCAAATTGGATGACAGCAGTCTTAACAGTTCAAGCATACATGAAGAAAACAACACAGGTCAAAGCTACCAGGTCATAGAAGGGTTTAGGGTGGAAGTGACCTTAAATATCATCTAGTTCCATACCCCCTGCCATGGGCAGGAATGCCTTCCCCTAGACCAGGCTGCTTAGAGCCCCATCCAACCCAATCTGGAGCAGACTCCAAGGGATGGGGCTTCCACACCTTCTCTGGGCAACCTGTGCCAGTGCCTCAGCACACAGAGAAGAATTTCTTCCTAACATATAATCCAAATTTCTCCTCCTTTAGTTTAAAACCATCCCCATGTATGATATGGTGTCATCCTCAATGATGTGGCTAGTAGGGTTAGGAGAAGGGCTCAGGTGTTTAGTTAGGATGTGTTTGGGCTTTTGACGATTTGGTCTTTTGAGTAGAACCCCGCTAGAAGTGGTGCTCCTATTAGGGTGAGGCTGCCGATGGTAAGGCATGCAGTGGTTGTGGGTAGTATTTTTTGGAGCCCTCCTATTTTTCAGATATCTTGTTCGCCACTTAGGCTGTGAATGATGGAGCCTGAGCATAGGAAGAGCATGGCTTTGAAGAATGCGTGGGTTGAGATGTGGGGCAGAAAAGATGAGGGGCAGAAGGAAGTGGTGAACATCTGGAGTGGGAGGAATAAGGAAGGGGGAGGATTTTCCAGGTGGAAGCATTGGTCTCCTGGAGCCACAGTCAGGTGTGATGGAATCCTGTGTTCCTGGAGATGGCTGAACACCTGCCAGCTCATGGGAAGCGGAGAATGGATTCCTTGTTTTCATCTGCTTGCGTGTGCAGCTTGTACCTTGCTTATCCAAGTATCCTCTCTTCACCCAGAGTTTTGTAGCTTTTACTCTTCCGATTCCCGCCCCCATTCCCTCGCGGGGGCTGGGGCTACAGCAGGACAGGGACACACCTGCGCCTTGGGGACAGACAGGACTCATCTGGCTGGGGGAGCTGCTGCCACAGGCCAACACCGATGGCACCGGCACCGCCTGGCCCCGACCCCGCTCTCCCGAGGGGCTGGCACCCGATCCCAATCCCGCCTCTCCCAGGGGTCACACCCGCTCCTACAGCCCCAATCCCCGCTCTCCCGAAGGGCTGACACCCGAGCCCGGCTCCCCCGGGGGGATGACATCCAAGCCCGGCCCTCCTGAGGGGCTCACACCCGATCCCGGGAGCCCCAGTCCCGCCTCTCCTGGTAGGCTGATGCCCGACCCCGGGAGTTCCGATCCTGCCTCTCCCGGGGGATCACGCCAGGTCCCAACAGCCCCGATGCCGGCTCTCACGGGGGATCAGACCCGTTTGTACAGCCCCAGTCCCCGCTCTCCGGAGGGGCTCACACCCGAGCCCAGCTGCTCCAGGGGGATGACACCCGATCCCGGGAGCCCCAGTCCCGCCTCTCCCGCTGGGCTGATGCCTGATCCGGGAGTTCCGATCCTGCCTCTCACGGGGGATCACATCCGATTCCACAGCCCCGACCACGGCTCTCCCGGGAATCAGACCCATTTGTACAGCCCAGATCCCTGCTCTCCTGGGGATCAGACTCATTTCTACAGCCCCAATCCCGGCTCTTCCAGGGATCACACCCGTTCCTACAGCCCAGATACCGGCTCTCTCGGGGATCACAGCCGATCCCACAGCCCCGATCCCGGCTCTCTGGAGGGGCTGGCACCCGAGCCCGGCTCCCCTCGGCCCTCCCGGGGGCCTCACACCCGATCCCAATCCCGCCTCTCCCGAGGATCCCACCCGATCCCACAGCCCCGATCCTCAAACCCATTCTTACAGCCCCAATCCCGGCTCTCCTAGGGATCACAGCCGATCCCACAGCCCCGATCCCGGCTCTCCCGAGGATCCCACCCGATCCCACAGCCCCGCAGGGCCGGGCCGCTGCCGCCCCCTCCTGGCACCGCTCCAGAAATAATTCCCGAAACGCTCTAAAACCCTCGCGAAACGGCTCCCCCGAAAATGAAGCACACACAACGCCTTCTCTAGTAACTAGTGCCCTAATCATAATAGAGTTGCCTGGCAAAGATGCATTCAAAAATCGTTCTGCAAAAGCTGCATCGTCAATACCTATGCATCACTACATGTAAGGCGCTGTATTAGAAGGTTGTAGGAAAAGCCCACTGTGGAATGCTTCTGCTCTTTCCAAAGTGTGCTTATATTAATAGTTTGCAATCGCCCAAGATCCTAAAGTTAACAGATCATATAAGGCTGGAAAAATTCTTCAGAGGTCATTAATCCTCTGTCATGGTTTAGCCCCAGCTAGCAGCTAAGCCCCACATAGGTGCTCCCTTCCCTGCAAGAGGATGCGGGAGAAAATTGCAAGGGTAAAATTAATAGACTTGGTGGGTCGAGATAAAGACAGTTTAATGGTAGGTAAAACAAAATCCATGCCCATAAGCAAAGTAAAACAATTCACCCCTGCCATGGCCAGGCAGGTGCTCAGGCATTCCCAGGAAAGGAGGGCTCCATCACACATAATGGTGATTTGGGAACACAAACACCATCACTCCAAACTTCCTCTCTTCCTTCTTCCCCCCCGGCTTTATATGCTGGGCACGATGCCATATGGTCTGGAACATCTCTTGGGTCAGTGGGGTCAGCTGTCCCAGCTGTGTCTCATCCCATTCCTTGTTCTTCCACAGCCTCCTCGCTGGTGGGGTGAGGAGCAGAAAAGGCCTTGAATGAGCAGAAAGGGCCTCTGTGTAAGCTCTGCTAAGCAGTAATGAAAACATCCCTGTGTTATCAACACTGCTTTCCTCACAAATCCAAAACAACCCCACACTGGCTACTGGGAAAAAAAACAAATTAACCCCAGCCAAAACTACCACAGGCCTCACAAGCATTTTATGACTACACTTACATCATTCCCAGCATTTGTTTCACATGGTATTAACAGGATTGTGTGAAGACTCAGGGGCCTGCAGAAACAAAAAGTTCTAAAGAAGAGATACAGCAAGCCTTAAAAACATGATAAATCTTTCGTTGTATGCTTTTATACAGTAGGCCAATAAAAACCTAATCATTTTTCCAGACCATGGATGCATGGTGTAATAAAAAGGTCAAGGGTATATGATAAGCAAAAAGAATCTTTAAGACTAATCTGTGTAACACAAGACAAATTGGACCACAAGAGCCTTTTGCAGTGTTTAAGATCTATACCAAGGTGCTGCATTTCACCTTGCAGACTATCCAGCCTAGGATATTACTGGGATAACTCTACATAGGGAGCAAGTGTTAACAAGGGCTAAAGGTATCACTGCAGCCCATCTGCTGTGAAACAGCTTAGCTCCTCCAGGCACACCAGGCTTTAAATGGAGAAACTGAACCAATCATTAAGAACAAACACTTTTCCTCTGAGAAACATCTCCAACTATCACGAAGATTTTGGGGAATCCTTTAAAGGAAGGCAGAAAACTGATCTGTGAGCAAGTTTCTTCAAAATTGGGACTTCTTGAGCCTAAAATAATAGGCTGGAAGTAGTCATGAAGCAGTTGGATACTTAATAAAGTGACAAAATGCTTACTGAACTTTCATGACTCTACAAATGGATCAAGAACATCATATTCAAACTGTGCTTCTATAGCTGAGAAAAATCTGCTTTCCTTCAAGCTCAGGACGGAAGATGGGGTAGAGTTAAACACTATAGAAGTCAAATAACCAAAGAGACATGAAAACCATAGTGCCTTTCCCTTTAACAGAAGTGAAATTTATCATTTAGCAGCAGCCTGGAGGTGGACAGAGAAGGAAAGGGTGATTTTTTTACTTCACTGCTTTACCCCATGGAGCTGTATCACTGAAGTCAGCATAGAGGGCACCATAACATTTCTGCTTAACAGCAGAAAAAAAGCAACAAAAATCTCCTTAACCCTCAAATACTGTAGGGAGCAGAAACTCTTCCCAGGGACACATCAGGATTGGTATTGACCACCTCTAGTTAATTAGGACATGGATCAAAATGAACCAGTAACAAAAACCTTTGTCCACTACCAGCAAACAGAAAAGGACACATGAAAGGAAGAATGACCACATTAGAAGCAGTCCTTCCATTTCTACATCTGAAAATAATCATTTTTATCCCAAAGCAGTAGGAAAAATTGGCTGACAACCTCTAAAACCTTTTGCTTTCAAACACATCTCCTTCCCAGAGTAGTGTTACTGAATGGTTTGAGGCAATAAAAGGCTACAGACACATTTCTTCTCTAAGCCTTCAACAAATGCAGCAGCAGTGAGAGGAGAAGCAATTTACAGAATCATAGAATATCCTGACTTAGAAGGGACCCACAAGGCCTGAAGTCCAACTCCTGGCCCTGCACAAGACCAGCTCAAGAATCCCACCATGTGGCTGAAACTTCAAATATTTCTTGAGCTCCGTCAGGCTTGGTGCTGCGACCACTTCCCTGGGGAAACTGTTTCAGTGCCCAGCCTTCCCCTGGGTGAAGAACATTTTCTCAATATCCAATCTAAACCTCCCCTGACACAGTTTCAGGCCCTTCCCTCAGGTCCTGCCGCTGTCACCCCCAGAGATCAGTGCCAGCCCCTCCTTTTCCCCTCCTGTGGATGTTGCAGACTGCAATGAGGTCTCCCCTCAGTCCCTTCTTCTCCAGGCTGAACAGACCAAGGGACCTCAGCCACATCTCAGATGGCTTCTCCTCCAGACCATTCATCTTTATCTCCTCTGAACACCCTTTAATAGTTTTATATCTTTCCTATATTGTGATTTATATGGTGGGGTCTGAAACTGCACACAGTGCTTAAGACATTTTCCTATACTCTTTGTCTTGTCCACATAAAGGCATCTAACTCAGACTGTTCCTTTTGAACAATCCTGACGGATTATTAAAGCCAAAGAAAATCAGTAAATCCTCAAAGGATTTGCAACTTCAGGTTTTCACTGTCACTATATTATACCAAGATCAGCACAGCAGCAGTTGCTATAACAAATTTTCTGTTGGATCAAGTACAATGGGTTTACTGAAATGATTTCTAATCTTTTAGGTTTCCAATTACTTTGTCAACAAATTCTTCCTAGAAAATAAAGATCTATAAAAGAACACCTATACAAGCCAAAAAAGTGAAAGATTTACCATCTACAAGAATTAAACTGACATTTTTTTGCTGCCTTGCAACTTTGTTGAAGTTGAGTTGCTACCTGCAGCCAAAAGTCTGATAAACACATCAAAATAAGAAATGAAAGGCATCCAGCAAATAGCAACTAGAGATGGAGGATAGAAAGGAAATCCATTTAACTGCCTAGTTTCTTAATAAGTTTGCCTTGACAATAAGGAAAAATACTGAAAAACAACAACACAACATAAAAGAACCAGAAGTGATAAATATGACAAAGACAAGTTTAAGCAAAGGAAAAATTTAAGATAGGATAAACACACAAAGAATAAAACATGCACTGCTCAGCTGTGGAGGTACAAAATACATCAGTCACTCTAACAATGCTTCTTCATGCTACCTCTCCAGTTACTGCTTTTTAATTTGCTCCTTGGCATAAACAGCCAACCTACAGCTACTGTACAGCCCAAGTCATTGACAGTTCAAAGAGCTTAACAATTTAGCAGGGATCAAATATCCATACATGCAACTCATTCTGAGGCCAAGATGTCAAGGCACAAAATCTACTGGTCCTTATATCTGCTTTAAGAGTTAATCATCTATTGCTAAAGCATTGTGCATTTTTTCATTTGTACTTCTTGGCCAGACATTTCACCATTGGTTTTCAGAGCCTCTTTGCACCTTTATTCACTCTTGCAGGCAGCCAAGCTCTCAAAGCACAAGTCAAAGACCCCTTTCACACACCAATCAGACAAGCAAGAGGCCTATAGACCTTCTCAAACTTGCAAAGCATTGTATTTTTCCATGATTTCCTCAAAGATTAAGACATATGGACTTCTGCAAGTAGAATGTCACAAGAAAATTAAATTCCTGAGTCCATATGCCCTTATGGCCTTAGCTTAAGGCCATAAAGATATTAATTTTCTAGCTACTGTTACACTTGGGGAAAAAAAAAAAATCACACTTGGCTAGAAATATATGGCTCTAAAATAATTCCCAGAACTATCACCATCCCTACCAAACAGCTCCCATAGCATGGGTGAGACTTGCCTTCCCAGGACTCAGAGGTAGACAATCCACTTTATCAAGATATTCCACATGCCCAGTATAGAAGCCCTGTCCTTTGTTATCTTCTATTTGAAAAACAGTATTAATAATGTAAACATTAAGCCTGCAAGATTCCTGCACAGCTCAGCTAAGAACAGTCAGTTAATTCACCATAAAATATTAGGTCAGTTACCAGTTAATCTATTTAAACATGCTTTTTACTGAACCCTGCTAAATACTAATTAAAAAGTCATGCAGTACCACACTGAATACTTTACAGACTCTTCTCAACTCTGAACCTTGATACCTGCTTCTTTCAAACAAAAGTGCATCCTAAATTCTTTTGTTTCTTAATTACACTGGAAGTTAGAGGGCAGAAAGGTCACATACATAAATTTTAAGTATATGCAAGAAAAGTCAAACAAGCCACAGGCCAGAGGAACAGTGCTGTGACCTTCTTCCTGATTTCCCCAGTAAATAAGTACTCAGAAGGTTACAGCTTTAATTTGCATGGCTGGTGTCAAAAAGGATTGAAAGTGACAAACCATGTCAGGCTGCATTTGAAACCTTTAAATTCAATCTCTCTCATTGACTGCCAAAGTGAGTGTGCAAGTGAATTAGGAGTCAGCTTTACACTAACTGTGATTGCAGTGAGTGGCTCTAGGCTCAGTCAGGCTTCAGAACAGATGAGCCCAGGGGTGAACAAAGTATGATTATCTTCAGCTGCATTTTGCAGAAGCCCTGTTAACATGACTGGAATATCTGATAAACCACTTCCGCAGCCTTTTAAGAGAGCAAGATTGAAATTTAACTTTTAGGAAGCCCTCTGACTGCTCCAATACAGTTTCACTGTAGTAAAAGCAAAGAGCAATCATAATAAAAATGTGAACTTCTGAAGTTTTACCAGATACAGATAGCTGAGATGAGAGACAGACCCTGAAATATCCCTTCTGCCCTCCAAGAGTTTCTACTTCTCATGCTGCTTTAAGAAAACAGAAATAAAAGCCAAGTCAGCCTTCCCTAGTTTGACGGTGGAACCATTACATCATATCCATTCCTATTACAACCACTTGAATTTTTCATCACACTTGGCGTGGAAATATCCAATTCCACCTAAATGTTTTGCTTAGACTCTTGTCTTCTAGTAATAAGACTAAAACCGCAAGAGTTTATTTCTGGTTAACTTCTACGAATAGCAACTAAAAGTGACCAGCTGTCTGAAAAAAACCTGAGGAGCACAAAACTTACTATATTTCTATATTGCTCCAAGTAATTTAAAAACACAGTCAGCTTTCTCCAGCCATATCTCATTTTCAAAACACCTATAACCTTCATGAAGTGCTCTGAAATCCTCAGAGAGTAGGACAACTAGTATTGTTTCTGTGATCGATACTATAATGACAGAAAAGAGAGTTTGGGGTTACACTGATGGTGATTCAACACCATTAGTGACTGAATGAGCAGCACCATGTGTCTGTGCCATGCCACAAAACTTGTCCACACAGGAAAGCGGATGCTTCAGTGTCATTACTTATGTTAGAACACAGCTATGTCACTCCACAATCACATTTATTTTTGATAAACTAAAGAAAAGCACAAATCCCCTTGCATACCTAGATTTATTCAAAGTTGTCCTGGTTTTGGCTGGGATAGAATTCATTTTCTTCCTAGAGCCTGGTACAGTGCTGTGATTCCGACTCAGTAGGAGCTGACAACACAGGGATGTTTTGGTTGTTGCTAAGTAGTGCTTACTCGAAATCAAGGACTTTGCAGTGTCTCACGCTCTGCTGGGCAGCAGGTGCACAAGAAGCCCAGAGGGAGCACAGCCAGGAGGGGTGACCTGAACTGGACAAAGGAATATTCCACAGCACAGGATGGATGCCCACTATATAAACTGGGGGGAGTTGACTCAGAGCCACTGATTGCTGCTCAGGGACAGCCTGGGCATCAGTCAGCATTTGGGGAACAACTGTATTAGGCATTACTTGTTTCTCTTGGGTTTTAGTCCTCTTTTTAATTTCCAGTATAATTATTATAATTTACTTTATTTCAGTCATTAAACCCACAAATTGTACCTTTTTTCAATTCCCTGATTCCACCGAGGGAAAAGCAATGAGTGGCTGCACAATACCTACCAACCAAGCTGAGCTTAAACCACAACAAAAATCAGTAATATATATGGAACCTTAATTTACTGCTTAGCTCCTACTTCAACCATTTCTACAAAGCCATCTCTACTAAAAAGAAAAAAAAAATAAGAATCAGACCACTAATATCCTCCACAAAGCAGAAAGTGAGTACACTCCCTTACACTCTATTCTCCCTGATTTTAGGGAGGTACAGCTGTGATTACTGAATTCCAAGCAAAATCTGACACAAGAGACAGCAATCCCCAGCTGATCACCACTAGCCACGTGGCTCAGGGAAGCCACTCAACACAGTTAGCACATACAGCCATCTACTGATAGCAAGGCTTGGTATTCCTGAACATCATCTCATCGACATTCTAAAGGAAGCCTTGCCAAATTCAGGTACTGCAAGTATCAAAACAGCTAAAATGAGCTCATAAGGAAATATTGCAGAGGTCCAGTCTGCACAAGAGAGTTGTCTTTCAGCAATGGAAGCAACTCTAACTTTCATTATGTACACATTTAATTATCCACACAAACCAAACAACTGCCAAGCACCCATTTTCACATCTCCCCTGTTGGAAATGTGTCTGGTATCACCATGTTTTATTTACAGTTTGCCTCTTCCATCTGCAGTTTCACATACTTCATTCAACATTCACTAACTGCTCGTCTTGAATCACTACTATAAATAAACGTGAAAGAAGGTAAAGTCACTTTTCTGTCTCAGATCTTTGAATATTTTTAGAGCATCACTCATGAACCAAGTTATGAGAATCAACACTACACTTGCACATTTACCAACATTTACAAACAACCACAACTGCAAACACAGCCTTTGAAATAAGGCTGGATTTCAGAACTACCATCACTCTCCTAGACAAATATTTTTCAGATTTTGCATAAAGATGAGCCCATGAGAGTAGAAAATAGGAAAACACAAATGTACTAAGCTCTTGTTTCTTCATAAAAGCCCATCTTTCCCCAGGTTCCTCATTTACAGAACTTACTATAAACTAATAACTGGACAAAATTCCAGTTCCCAGTGTCTGATACCAGCTGCAAATTAATCCTATTAGCATGGTCATCTTACCACACATGCAAATAAGTCCATTTCCAATCTATAACATGCTTAAGGGTTTATGGGCAAAAAAAAAATTCCTCTTTTTAGGATGGCTTAATGTTCAATTATACAAATACATCTTCTTAATTAGAACAAGGGATAAAGTCTAGTCTCCTGGAAAAGATTCCCACTGTTCTACAATTTAAGCAGCAGTTAAATGTTTCAGTGACTGCTTAAAACAAATTTAAGCAATAAGTATTGTTTTTCTGTCTCAAGGAAACAGGGCATCAAATCCTTGAACAGAGTTCTCAACAAGAAAAATCAGGACTTACTATGCAGGAACATTGAAGGATACTAATATTTGATTTTAGTGCTTTCCAAACAGTATTTCAAGGCAGAGAAACTCCTCTCATATCTTAATTCAGAAAGACAGATTAATAATACTGCCCACGAAAATATTCTTACAGCATCTTAGTTATTTCCACATTGTTCTTTTTTAACTGAAATGTTACCCAGGAACTTGAAGCAGGTCAAGCTTCACTTTTTAAATTTAAAATTATGTAATTTGTGTGTACACAAATTATAATGTGTAATTATAAGCATAATATGCAAATCCACCCACTTCCATTTGAAAGCTGTAATTGTCACATTTCAGAAGCCTAGACCCAGGATTTTCCCTAGAAACCAAATTTCAACATGACTGGAAATTTGTTAGCCATGTGGCTCTTTTGTGTAAGCAGCAAACACACCTCAATTACTTCAGCATCTCAGAAGGATTCTTCATCCATACCACTCTTACAAATTACTCTTGAGTTTCTGAAGAAAGCCAGCTGATGTACAGTATTTCAGTTTAAGTAAATACAGATAGCAAATTTAATGCCACTAAGACACCAAAATGCTATTACATAATTAAGCTGGTTATTTAAAGCACTTAAAACCTTTGCTAAGACATACTCTCACAGATACCCAAAAGAAGCCAAACTTAGAAACCTATTTCATTCTAGACTTAAAAGATAAACAAACCCAGTTAAAAAAAAACTAGACAAACTATTTCATTTACTTCCCCATGAACTAGTATAGAAAATACTCAGTAGACCTGGCATACAAAATCCAAGCCACAACCATTACATATACATTTGCACTAACAATTGTCATTCATTTAAGTGCATAGAATTATTACAATTGAGAAAAAACCAACCCCTGATAAAGTTAGTATCATGGCAGGATGGGTTAGTGAAACATCCCCTCCTGAAGTCATATTTCCCACCTGTATTATACAGGGACTTCATCTGATCTGGCTCTTTGGGCATTCTACAATTAAACTATTATACATAGATATTATACAAATTTCCATTTTAAACTGGAGCTAACCAGTTGATTAGTCACCTTCAATCTTTCTTTTCTCCACCTCTAATGTGTGAAACACTTCAGATACAATTCAATCCAAGACCTGACTTTCAAAGTAAACAAAAAAAAATCAAGACACCTACTAGATTACAGAGGTTGGATGCACATACATCTGCATTTTTACACTGAAAATATAGGTTCTTTTTCTGGAGCTGAATATATGCATGCAGATACCATAATGAAAAGCAAAAGTTTCCATCCTCCAATTTATCATTTCAATGAGAACCTCAAAAAATATCATAAACTCAGTCAGAAAGACAGATTTACCTTCTTTAACACTGTTTACAAAATAGTAAATCACATGGCTCTGTAACTCCCTGAGTTAATTTACACATGCAAAAAGATTCTTCACTACCTGGAGAGGGACTTCAATAATTTATAGCCATCAAGTTTAATTTTTACAAGTTTTTTCATTTACAACAAATAACTGTTTTTTAACACAATTCTCCTTTTCCCACAATCAACAGGGACATTTTTACAGATTCAAAGTTTGGAAAAATATGCAATATTCCATCCACCCATGGACATGGACCTTCAATTCACTTAGCATATGCATTCTACAGCTTAAACTGTGACAGCTACCCCTAACTCCAGAGTGTTTCAGACAACAGCAATTCTCCTTCTGATTCTGAGACAGGCATTTGCACCTACTACACAGCAAAACCTACAACATATTAGAAGAACCCACATCAACTTAAACTTGTTCCTATTACAGAATGCAAAGCACACCAAGCACGGCTTTGTAAACATTGCAATTAAAGCCAAAATCATTATGGCTATCACTCTGTTTGGTGTGTTAGAGGATCAGTTCATAGCTTGTTTCACTTGAGCATCCTAAGCACTAGAGCAAGCATTTGTCTCTCCAGTGCTGTACTTGAAAGTCGCCTGCCAATTATACAGTATGTCCAAATGTACATTAAATCATACTTTAATTCACACAGAATGACTTTTCTAATCAGCACTGCATCACTGAAACAAAAAGATAGCACTTTAAAGCACATCTGACTTGACAGATGCAGAAGGGGTGGGAGCAATTTGTTATCTGGAGTTATATAATTGCAAAACAAAATATGCTTTGTGTTTTTATAAAGGTTTACTAAAATGTAGCAGAGCCCAAAGTTCCTAGGAAAGGCCATTGGCAGCAGGCTCGTTCTTCCGAAGGCTCACACACATGTAAACAATCGGCTGCTCATTGTTCACAAACGGGGTAAAATAGGAAAACCTTCTGGGGTTTTAACTGACATGCAGCCCGAGCAGAGCACAGCAGACACAGCCATTCAACTCGGAGTAACCTCTAACTCGAGCAGCGAGCGACGGCAGAGAACACACGGAGGGAAGAGGGGCACAATGCGGGCGGGCACCCAGCGAGCGCGGCCGCCGGGGCGATGCTGCCCGGCCGGGGAAGGGGAAGGCGCCCGGAGCCGGCAAACACCGACAGCCTGAACACAACACACCCCCCAAGCGGTGCCAGGCAAGGGTGAGCCTCGCACCGAGAACCTCAACACAACAAACCCTTCCAGGCGGTGCAATAAGGGAAGGAGAACCTCGGGCTGGGCATCCGCCGCTCACTCCGGCCCGTCCCCACGGCAGGACAAGGAGCCCCGCTCCGCCCCGCCGCCCCTCACCTTGGTTCACCAGCCGCAAGGCGTGGGTGAAGGACGGGTCCAGCGAGTCCTTCTCCGCCATCAGCTCGGGCAGGTACTTCTCGTCCATGGCAGCGGCGGCGGCCCGGAGCGGCAGCGGAGCCGGGGCGCCGGGTGCGCCCGCGGGGAAGGAGCGGGTCCGAGTCCCAGGCAGCGGTAAATCCTCGGAGGCAGCGCTTCCCCCTGGCCGCCTCCCGCCCGGGGCTGCGGGGACGCATCCAGAAGGAAGCGCCGCAAGCCCCCGGCCAGGAGGGGGGAGAAAAGGGGCGCGGGCTGGGGGGACGCCCCCCCTCAGCGGACAAGGGGCGCGGACAAATCGCTCTGCGGAAGCGCACAAGGGAAAAGAAGGGATAGAGGCGCGCCCCGGGAGCCGCTGACCCAGGCAAGACGAGAGCCGCGCACACAATAAAAGAGACAGGCGGCGGCAGGGGCTGCGCACAGACCAACACCACAAACAGCCCCGCCAGCGACACTGCACTCACTGAGCGCAGAAAACGCGCCGCACCAGCTTTATATACCGCCCTAGACCACGCCCCTCTGAGGCCTTTAGCCCCGCCCAGGGGCGATGCTCCGCCCCAGCCCCTTCCAATGGGCGGGGATAGCAGAGCTCCCCCAGTGTCCCCGCCTTGCTCAAGTGAAGGCTGCTATTGGATGGCGTGGCCTGTCAGTCAGAGACTAGCCGCCATTTCTCATTGGTCGCTGCTGCTGGCCCCGCCTCCCAGCGGTCGGTGAGGGTCCCGTGCTGAGGGGCGCTCCCAGAGTCGCTCCGCACCGCGAGCTGGGCGGGAGCCGGCTGCCTTAAGGGCAATGTCTGCACTGGCGAGACTCACAGAGCCCCTCAGACCCCACAGCGACCCTTCCCACACACGAGTCCTCTCCGAGACCCTCTCCAGGGCCGTAGGATCTGTGAAAGGGGTCGAGGATCCAGGACGGCGTCCTTTCCGTCCCTGTCACGTTTACGGAGAAAGGCAGACCTTGTGTTGCAAGTAGCGCAAACGCGGTTTTATTTTCTTTTTCTCCCCTCACAAACAGCGTATTCTCTATCCAGCGTTCTGTGCTTTTGCCTCTAGTAATACAAATCACTTCATAAATACCTGCCAAAAAACTGTATTTCTGATCCTCAGATGTGCGGCTCTAAGTGGGTTTGGGGTTCACCCTGCTCTAAAGCAGGAAAGAGAAGCAAAGTTTAAAAGACGCTTGCAAGACTTTTAGGACCTTAAAAAGACCTTTTTCAGAGGATGCATTTGTTGTTCTAGGTGGTGATTCGCTCTGTTCTTTAGCTTTGATGCTTTACATCGCTCCCTTATTAGTCCTTAGGTGTCTCATCAATGAATCTTGGGTGACAAAAGCCCGGAGGAAGCCGGAGCAGCTCTGCTCTGTCACAGAGCACAAGGGCAAAGCAGAGGAAAATTACTAAATCACTGAAGCCAAAGCCATAAAGTAGCATTTTAAATCAGTGTTTACTGGGTAAGCCAATAAGGGACTTTGATGATCTAGACTTAAAAGGCCATGAAAAAATACTCATATGTCTGTGAATTGAATAACCAAATGTTTACTTCTGTATTTCATGGGGGGAAAAAAAATCTGCGATATATCTTACTCATATCCCTGCAATACAGGGAGGGAAAAAAGCTCTGAAAAGTAAACCAGCATGAGAAATGCTCATTCAAAGCTTGGAAGCAGAGGTTAAGGCTCCCTTCTCAGAACCGTAAGTGCTCTTTCACTTTGATAACCAAAAGACTATATTTTAAGGTGTCTTATTCCTTGTTGCATTTCACATATTTCAATGTCCCATGAAACAATGTCTGGTATGTTACAACATGAAATATACTTGATTTATACTCACTGTACAACCATTCCAAATAAATCTTGATACAAAATGAACAGGAGCAAATTTGCAAAGTTCTATTTAAAAACTTCTTTTGCATGACATCAAGCTCAATGGATAGAACTAAAGCATACAAGCAGCTGGAAGAATTTGAATTAAAATGAATGTTTTTTTCAACCTTCCATATACGTCTTCTATATAAAAGTACTGAAATGCAGCCATCTGTTGTGAAGCAGGCAGGCACATACAACTCTTGACACAGAACAATATGTAGGAGTGTAATCTTTATTGAGTGACCTGGAGCAAAACAATCCTTATTTTTCCAGTTAAGCCTAAATGTACTTAAAGTTGTACTAAAGCATGCAGGACCTCAGACAGAACGGTAGCTATTACAAATTGTGTAAAAAACAATCCACCTTTCTTGGAAAGAGTCTTATTCTCCCTGGTAACTGATTAAACAAACATTTGTTGTTTCAAGAAACCACAGTATTTCTTCCCATATTATACCAGTTCCCTCTGGCTTTCTACAAAGAAAGACTTACTGGAAGTCTGAAGACTTGGGTCTCTCCAGGTCTGTAATAATATAGGAATTATAAAATTATCCATGTTGTACCCTATTGTTCAAACTCAAACCTGCACATAACAAATGCAGGATATTGTTTTCTCCAATGAAGTTCACTAGGATGCAATAAAGTAAGACAAGGCCAGACAGGATGGGAAATTACAAGCCTTGGGCCCTAGAAAGCAGCCCAGGATGTGGTTAGCTGGGAAAAGCCTGCTGAGCATCACTTTTACTGTCCAGGAAAGGCAGGAAACACCATCTTCTTAAGGATTGATTGCTTTTTTACTGCTGAAATCTATGCAGAGCCTGCAAAGCAGCCTTGCTCAAGGAGCTGCCCAGTAAGTATTAGCTGTAGGATTCATGAATATTGAAAATCCATGAGTCCAGACTTCTAAAACTCATGACTGAAACGTGTTTTCTCTCTAACAGCACACATCTACTTTGCTGTTTAATGCATGTGGTAGTCTCAGGAAGTTAGTTTGGTAGGTGGACATCAGTCAGGAACCATGTCAGACTAATATTCATTGCTGCCTTTTTAGCACCAGTTATCTGACCTGACAGTGTGTCTATCTACAAGCTAAAATTGTAGGTGCCAAAATTAATACTCATATGTGCTAGAAGCATTAGGATGTGTTGGTATCTTCACTCTTAGGAGTGAGATTCACTTTCTTGTACCAGCAGGCTGTGAGGGGACCATGTGTAAAGAGGCAGAAACTGAGCAGTGTCCTCTCTCTGAAATATGGATTCCATACAAATTAATCCACTTACGTTTTCTTTATTTGTTGGATCAACATAACAAGCAGTGATTACAGGCAGTAATTTCACCAAAGTCTTTGTTCCAACTATTGCAAGTACAACTAAGTATTTGTCATTTCCTTGGAATCATTGAATGCTCTGGGTTGGAAAGGCCATCTAGTCCAACTCTGCTCCTACAATGACCAGAGACATTTTCAACTACATCAGGTTGCTCAGAGCCCCATCAAAACTGACCTTGAATGTTGTCAGGGATGGGGCATCTATCACCTCTCTGGGCAGCCTGGTCTAGTGTTTCACCATGCTCATTGTAAAGAATTTCTTTAAATCTAGTCTGAGTCTACTAACTTTTGCTTAAAAACCATTACCCCTTGCCCTATCACAGCAGCTCCTGCTAAAATGTTTGTTCTGATCTTTCTTATAAGCCCCCTTTAAGTGCCAAAATGCTATAAGGTTTCCCCAGAGCCATCTCCTCTGCAGGCTGAACTATCCCAACTCACTCAGCCTTGTCTTCCCAGGGAAGGTGTTCCAGACCTCTGACCATCTTGGTGGCCTCCTTAGGACCTGCTGCAATAGATCCAGTCTTCCCTGTCCTGAGGACCCCAGAGCTGGATGCAGCACTGCAGGAGGGGTCTCATGAGAGCAGAGCAGAGGGGCAGAATCACCTCTCTCTGTGCTGCCCACAGGGTGTGGATGCAGCCCAGGACAGGGTTGGCTTTGTGGGATTTGAGCACAGCAGTCAGTGGCAGCTTGGTGTGACCATTGAATGGATGGAACATTTGTCACAGGGGAGGAACCAAACAGAGTGGGCAGTAATTAGGCAAAATCAACCTTGTGGCTGGAATCTGCCACAAGGCACCTGATCAAGGGGGTCTGTTGCAGCACCCTCACTCAGATACAGAAGGCACTGCACCCACAGGCTCTCACCCTGCTGGGGTGACAGAATTTCCAATTCTGTGGCAGAATTTACATGCTTCTAATGTAGTCCTTGCCTCTGATTAACTCCTGGGTTCCTCATTTAAATCTCAGACCACAACAGATTGTCACAGAATCATTATTTATTTGAGACTTCAACTCACTAAAGAGCACAGAGCTGAAGACCTGTAGAAGCAGGGTCTGTTTGGATAAATGGTTTGTCACAAATACCACATTTAGTGATTGATGTGACTCACCATAGTTCTGACTAGCATGTTGCTAAGTGGGTTCTGGCTTCCTTAATATTGCAGTCTGTTACTTGCCAATTTCTATTAGGCGTGATGAAAGCACCATGGCACTCCTTTCTCCAATTTTCCTGTGGCTTTTTCCTTTTATTTTTTTTCAACTTGCATGTGTTTCAAAATATGAAAAAACCGCTGAGAGAGTGCTGTCATATCAAAACACCCATGACAAATTGTTTTCAAAAGCTTTTCTCTAAAAATTTGCATCTTTCTCTTTTATACCTTTTGCCTCATAATTCAAAGTTTAAGCTTTTTTTTGGACCTAATCAAGGTAATCAGCCAAGTCAAGGTAGAACACAGTACATAGAATGGATGAAACCTGTAGAGAAAAACAATTACATCATCTAGAGCAGATAAATTTTATCATTCTACTTTACTTTCTCTCTAGGTCTAACACACTGTATCAGAGCAGTCTCTCTGATTTCTAGTGCAGTAATTGAGTCAATACATTGCAGTGAGTTCACCACCTTTGTCATTATATTCAAGTATGCCATGATCTGAAGGATTTTTTCTTTCCTCTGGATATTTTGCTCATGGCAGCTGTAGCAGTGGAGCTGCAGTGTAGTCCTGTGGAGCAGTGTAGTCCTGGAGCTGCACACACACCTGTGTCTTGGTCATATGATGTGCCTGTAGGCATCTTGAGGAACTTTGTATACTCTGCTCTGAAGCATTTTGTAATATTAAAAGGGTCTTTTCTAATCTTGCTTTGAATAAGGTGCAATGATTTTACAGCACATTATTTGTTTTGTACAGGTATTTGTTAAAAATCTAGATTTTTGGCATTTTCTATTATGTACTTGCTAATACACACTTCCTGTAGTTCTAATGATGCAAAAGATATTAACATTATCATGGCAAGAAAACTTTTTCTAGATAGTCTTTTTCTCTTGTGTCATATTTGAATATAAATACTTTTTTAGTAATCCTTTCTTGATCTTACACTGTAACCATAAAGGAATGTTGTACCATTGCTAAACTCCTCTGCTAGGAGCTTTTGCAAAATTTTGCACTCTTTAATTTCCTATATTCCTGCCTAGTGCACTTACAAAAGTGGTTTGCTTTGAGCACTTTGTGACTGCCTCCTCTGGTGCTGGGACAATCAACGTGTATTACAAACCTTGATGCATCTGGTCCTCCCACATAGCTCTTTTATTGCTCCGAACGTGGGTGATGCCAAATCCAGTACACCCTTATCTCTGTTATACCTGTCCTCTTCCTGCTTTCACATCTTTTAGCACATTGTGTTGTGTGCTAATGAATGTTCTCTTTTGTTCTTAGGACAGCTTTTTACAGGGTGAAATTGTTTGTGGCTAATTTTTTCTTCTTATATTCAATCCATTAAAAGCTTGTCTCTCACAGACTGTCTTTCCTAACTGCCAAGGCTTCATCAGCCATAAGTTATCTGTTGTCTTGGTAAGACTGTGATGTGGCTCCCAACATTTATCTTTGTATGGTGATGTTTTCTTGAAAAAGAAACAGAACTCAATTCAAAATTGTAATCTGTGTTTTCCTGTCTTGCATGAGTTTACTGGAAACTTGAGCTTTGAAAATATCAGTGCCTTTTTCCTTGTTACTGACTGGAACCAAGGTGAAGAATATTAGCTACTCCAACCCTGAAATAAATCTGCTGCCTTAATATCTTCTATATACCACTATTTTCTGCAATATTTCATTTCTGATTTACCCATGGCCTATTTCTTTCATTATTGTGCATGAAAACCACAGTTTCTTTTCTTCTGATAATATATCAGAAAATAACACTGTTCAGACTGCTCAGATCCTCAGAGAGTCAGAGTAAACTAAAGTTATTATATAATAGAGGCCATTTGGTGATGGTGGTTTATTGTATTTACTTTTAAACTTTAACTCTACACAGTAATAGTAAAGCAGTCTTAGAAAAAGCATTTCTTAAGCTTCTCTTAAGAGGGAGGAGGGTTAGCAGTGAAATGTCCACTCTTCTTCTGGAATAAAAAAATCTTATTTAAAAAGTCACAGGGTGAGCCAGTAACTCTGCAGACTGTGTTGAGACCGAACTGTGTACAAAAGTAATGCTGCTTTTAAGTGGCCTTGCATACTTGAAGTGAGATTATGAAGCAAAGCAGCAGCTTTAGGAGACCCCCAAAAGAAGCAATTTTGGGGGGGAGGAGAAAACAAACAAAAAAAGGCATAGAGCATTTTCTGTTTGGAAATGGATCCATTCTCCTTCTGTACCTTCTACAAGGCAACACGTGACAGAGGAACTCACCACGTAAGACAGCAAGACTCAGCTCCCACTCAAAGCACACATGCAAATCAGTCTGTGAAACGTGGATTTTACACACGCACCCACTCTGCCAGGACACAGTGGATGGATCAAACAATGCTAAATGTTCTCAGCATCCTGTCCTTGCTATCTTTTGTGATGCAAAGAGTTAAGGAACAGAGAGAATCATCAGTCTTTGCCATGAGAGGTTTGCTCAGCTCACCAGCAGTTCCTGAGGAGACTGCTGTGTTTTTATGTCCAACTCCAAATAGTGACATTTGCACTTATAACACAAAATAGGTCTAAATGTTTCTAAATAGGTCTAATGTTTTCTAAAGTCAATTTTTTTCAATCTACCTATCAATACCATCTCCACAATGTTGATATGACTGTTGCTTGTGTATCTCATTGCTTAATTTTTTAATATCACAAAGCCAGGTAGAAGATATATGCAAAACAATTACTTTTAAAAATATTTCAGCTGTGTGTACATTGGTAAATGCTAATAATTTTAAAAAATATCTTGGATAGCAAGGCAGAGTTTTGTCACCTGCTATATTTGTGAATTTTATCTCACAAGAAATCTGTTCCTTAAATCTGTTACATAAGTTTAGATTAATTTCTATTGAAACTTCTAATCATTTTGTTTTGGTCCTATATCTTGAAATCAAATCTTTACTTACTTAAATTTACTTTAAATTTTTGCAGTAAGCAAACTATGTATTTAAGTTAGTACTTCTTTAGCTTTAGACAGTACATAGAACGATAGAATCACAGAATATTCAGAGTTGGAAGGGACCCAAAGGGATCATTGAGCCCAACTCCTGGCCCTACACAGGACACCCCAAGAAGAGTTGGCCCTGCATGACACAGCAAGAAGAGCTGTTGCTTTAGGGAATGTTAAAGGAAATGTGGCTGTGAGAAGAGAAATAGGAGTCAATAGAAAAACAAAACAAAATGAACAAAAACCCAGCAAAACCCCCAAACACCTCTTTCTATAAACTGTGCTGAGAATTCAATGGGTGATAATGGCCTGATTTCAGATTTTTAATTTAGAACTCAAATGGAAAGAAAATAGTCCTGACCATGCATTCCCAAGTATCACAGCACTTCCATCTATTTATTAAGTTTTCGCAAAATGAGGGAAAGTAAGAACCAGGACAATTTCATTATAGCAGGACTATTTCATTATAGATCAATGTATAAAGTGAAATGTTAAGGCAAAAATATATCTTTGCTTTCCTGCTGGAATATTTTCATTAGATGCAGTGTCCTTCCCTCATTTCCCTCCCCATCATTTCCCCTATTAATTTGGGATTCTGACTTAACGCAGTTATGTGACTTATATTGAGAAATAAATTTTTGTCAAAATAAGTTACTAAAAATCCATAGTTTGAATTTTATTCATGCACTGCCTTATTTTGGCAGTGAACAGCCACAAATGTAAACTCAGGTGAGAAGTGCTTATTAAGGCTTAAAATGTATCCAAGCACACACTTCCTTAAAAATAATACCTCAGTAGTCTAATATCTCAATCCTGGGTCTCATTTAGGGGCCTCTAGATATTTTATTATCTTTTTTTCAAATTAGTGGAGGATTAGAACATAATATTTCCCAAGGAAACCACTTTTGTTTTCATAAGGAAACTTTTAAGTTTTATTGACTTTTGAAGAGTTTTACCTCTTACAGAGTTCAAGTAAAAGTGCAGTGCTTGAAAAGTAGGGTATGAATGGGTGTTTGAAATTACCTTGAGAAGGGAATGATATCTTTATAGCATTAGTATTTGGTAATTGATGCCTTCATCCTAAAATCTCTACTTTGCTGCTCCAGCAAGTCCCAAAAATTAGCATAACAATCCTAAAGGACAAATGGGTCCCTTGCTGTAAGTTTATCAGCTACTGATTTTTTCATTCATTACTGAGATTTTTTTTTCCTGGTATTTTGCCACAAATCTCCTGTTCCCATGATACCATATGCAGTTAAAATTATCTCATCTTGGATTTGTTTTTCAATAAACAGAATGTGTTACACAAATGTGCCATATTCATGGTTGTACAATAAAACAAATACTATTCTCTAAACGACACAAATAATTAGATTTTTAATATCCATTATTGTTTGGGTTTGTGAGGGTTTTTTTATTTTTGATTGCTTATATTGTAGCTATAAGTATAATAATGTGATCTCTTATGTTCTGCATTGCATTAGATTTCCACAGCAAGATTAGGAAACAATACTAAAAATATCCAATGCTAAGTATAACCAGATACATTTCCATTTCTTTTTTTTTTATATCACAGAAATAGAACAGCTATAATTTTACACTAGTAACAGATCTAATTTCAGTAAAAACACTTCAGGTAGGCTGGGACAAATTAAAGCATAGAAGTGGGAATGTGTGAAAGAAACATATGCTTTCATTTCAAGATTATGGTATTTATCTACAGCAGTGTTAAAAGTCTTGCTGGTTTTTCAATATGGAAGACTATTCAAATGTCCTTAACATAACAGGTTAGTGGTCAAGTGCAGCTGTATAAAACATTGCTTTGCCAGATGCTGTTGTCTTTTACATGCAGGAGAATATTATCATCAACATGAATATTTTTTCTTGACAGCACAAACAGCACAATCTTACAGGGAGCTGCATGATACAGAACCAAAGAAAAGGAGAGTGAAAAAGACCCCACAAGGTCATCTGATCCAACAGTTTGCACAATGAAAGAGTCCAGGGAACAGTAATACCTGCTGAACTGCCTGGCCAAAACTTGGATACAATGCCCCCAGTGACAGCCTGCCCTTCACTTTCAAACCTCCTTTTATGTAAAGCATGGGGGGCTGCAAGTGCACCAGGACAGAGCTCACTGCAGGACCTGAGCTTCTGCCCTGAAGCTGTAAGACAATAAAGTGTATCCCACTTGTTCAGGTGTGATTTTATGCATCCTGTATCTTGCTTGGTAATGTTCACCCAACCTAAAGATTGTGAACAATTATGTGATATTTTTCAAACCTAGAAGTGCCCAGTTACCCTTTTTTATGTCAAACTAAAGATAAAAGCCTAAATTTACCTGCCACTATAGTACCCCTCACTATATATGGAAATATATGGAAAATATTTTCTGTAGTCTCATTATGCTAAATCCTTTAGACCTAAACTGCTGATCCAGTCTCAGGATAAGTTTGGCAAGGGCATCCACTCTGGACTTTGAGAATCAACAGGAGGATCTCTGTTATCCATTGCATCCCTTACTTTTTCCCCTCCTTACTCATCTGTGTCCCTGTTCTCAGCAAAACTCTTCAGAGGTTACTCCCCAGCCATTTTTTATTTGTGGGCCTTATTTATATAGTAAGTAGTAGAGTGAATCTTGCCACCAAACTTTGCCATGCTTTTGCAAATTGATATCAAACCTGTTTTTGCTGATCCCTTGCTGGTGATTCTTTAAGCAACCTAAACCACTCATTTGTGGCAGCAGCAGCTAGCTTTTCCTTATTTACATTGAACTCTCAACTTCTGTTTCCTTTTGGGGCTTTGTTTGGTTTGGTAAGGGTTTTTTATTAAAGAAAAGAAACCTATACATCATTTTGTACTGATTACTTTTATCCAGATCTGCTGACACTGCAGGAGTCTTTACTGGAATTATTTCTAACCTGGTTTTAAAAAAGCTATCAACGTCCACCCTTAAAACCCACAAAACCCTAAGGCCTCACACACATCTATTGCTTTTTATAATGTGTTTCTTTATCCAAATTGAGAAAAAAGAAGCCCTGAAGTTTTGAATTAATTTCTGCTTCTGCAGTGTCTTAGAACCAACCCACCAAAAAAGGACATCAGCACCAATATCAGAAATTTTGGAAGAAATAAATGTTAATATGCATTAAAAATGTGAAAAATAATACTATCTCATATTAAAAAACCCTTTGTGTGTGTTTAAAAAAATTTAAGGCACCCCCAAAAAGCTCACAATGTAGCCCTAGATGATTCCCGTGCCACATGTCATTTAACACTTCCCGAGCTGAGGAAATTCTTAGAAAATTTTATTCCTCTTTTAAATTTTGTTATGAAGTAGTTATAATATAAAGCAGTGTACAGATGCAACAGTGGAGTAAGCTGGGACAAGATAGGGTCCCTGTAAGAACCTAATCTTTTGTCTTCATTTACAAATACCTGAAAACCCTGAATTGAGAACAGCTCTACAATACCAATTGTATTGACTGATTCAATCGGGTCTTAAAATCCATTCCCTGACATAGGTTCAAGAAGAAAGTTCTCTGTTATAGGGATCTGGACAGGTATTGAAAAATAACTGCTTTGCAAAAAGAAGACCACTCTGGGAAATGTAGTTCTACTGTTGATGGTTATTTTGCTAATTAAGCCTTATTAACACCCTGGGAAAAAGGAGATGAAGAGTTGGTAGTGTGTTGTAAAACTGTGTCTTACAGTTAAAGAGTGTGACACAAGCAAGGGAGCCTTAGAGTGCAACAAGGATCCATAGCCTTGTTTGTGGTCCATTTGGTCAGGGTTATCTGGTGGGTTTAGAGCCTGTGTTTTGATTTCTTTCTGCAAAGAAGATTTTTTTATTAACATCATGTAGGACCATTTGGTTTGGGTTTTATTCTTTCCATCATAATAGGGTCTGAGAGCAACATGCAATAAATCATCTGTTGAGCTCTTGTTTAAAATAGGTGGTGTTTTGGGCGGTTTTGATGGGTTTTGGTTTTTGCCTTTTTTTTTTTTTTTGGTAGTAGTAGTTGGAATCCTCAGATTTATGGCATTATTTCAATATTCAGTGAGGTGATGCAGCTTTTGTTTATACCCCTCTGTTGTCTGCAGGGTGTGGTCTTAGTACAATGTGTAAGTCTGTTTCCTGCAATGCTCCCCTGCAGGCAGGTGTTGCTCTACCACTGGAGAACAATTTTAGTGTGTTGAATCTTAACAGAGGAGAATTTCTAGGAAAATGAGACTTGCTATTTACTTTGTGAAACAGCAATCTCTTATATTTTCTAACAAGGTCACCAGAACTGTGTGACATTTTTTTTTTAGAAATTCTCAGTGAATTCTTTTTGCTGTCAATCTGAGCCTAGTAATGGATGTTTAAATCAAAACATTCATTTCTAAACTGGGTTTTGCATGAGCTGTGTCTGAGAAATAAAAATGTATAGTTTAAATTTTGTATATGAAAAATGATTACCTCTAGCTAACATCTTAGCACATAAAGGTGAAGGAGGGAGAATAGAGGGCAAGTAAGAATTGCTGACAATCATGGGTCTAGTTCTGGCTTCTTTGTTTGAATTACTGACCGTCAGTAAAGGTGGGCAGTGAGGTCACCACCTGTGCTTCAGCACTGAGCACACAGCAAGGACTGAGCTCTCTTTCAGAATGAAGGTGAAACAGTATTCACTTGGCAGGGAGGCAGGGACCAAACACGTGTCTGATGTGACATGACAAATCTGGAATAGCCCACCTGACCTCCAGCTTAATGGAATATATACATATAATTTATATGTGCTCCCTAAGGTGCAAATATATAAATATATATATACACACACATCTATCTATCTATCTATCTATCTATCTATCTATCTATCTATCTATCTATCTATCTATCTACATGTCTAAGTGTCCACACCATAGCATTTAGTAGCACTAGATGCTTGTGCTTACACAACTAAACTGAACCCTTTCCCATCCATGGAGAATTTTCACCATCTCCTTTTACACAAAATGGTTGGAATGATTGGGATTTCTAATCTTAGTGAAGGAAACAAATATATTGATTTCAGACAATATTTATTCTCCTCTAAATGGCTGAGGTATATCCAATGGCAACTCAATGTTTCCTTGATGTTAACCCCACAGAAATCTATCATAAGATGATTTGTTCTCACAGATTAAGTCTACTCTGTAAGGTAGTGATTTCAAAAATGTCTAAAAAATGTAAATACTTGTTTACTTGTTCCTCTGTGGCTTAGCCATATTTTTTTTCCTGTAGGGATTGAAGTTCTCCAGCAAGCTCTTCATGTCTGAATGGTGTTTAAGGACATTACAGTTCTTTGGTAGTCTCTTATAAACAAACAAGGATGAGAGCAGATAAAAAATAAATACCAACAAAACTGGTAATAGCTATGACCTTGTTGTGCAAAAGATTGTGTAGTTGTCTAACTTCAAACATATGTGATGGACTCGTATGATGGACTCTAATGAGCCCAGTTATAATGGGAACAGAGAGCCACCAAAATTTTAGCTGAAATGAAGCTTCTGTGTCTTCCTGCTTTTCTCAAGATTGTGGAAGTCTGTGGATGACTATCATCTGCTTCAGTGAGCAGAGTTATCCAGGAAGAGCTGATCTGCTCAGCTATTTTCTATGGCAGTACTTCAGTTAAGTGGGACTCCATCAGAATGAACAACTTGGAGTGAAATTGTCTCACACCAGCACACCAAAGACAGATGGATAAAGGACTGCAGTGATTTTTTGCAATTTTTTTTTTAGGTGCCTGGTCCCAAGAAATGGAAGCCAGAACCTACCATATGCCTTCCCTGCAATGCTCCAGGAAGAACTAGCTCCCTTGAGGAGACAATCAAATTCACTGGGGCACTGCTGGTACCTCAACAGTTTCCAGTGGAAAACTCTGAGTCATTTTTTCTGTCCTTTTTGCAATTTAGGCACCATACAGAGTTCTGTTAAGAGCATCCTAGATAACCTTCTGAGAGTCCAGAGTCAAAGCCAATTGTGAGGAATGATGTCTAATCTAAAACATGGAAAAAAAAATTGTGCTAAAATCATTGTGATGCTCTTGTGCAAAATATCCTGCTGGGTTTAACACTCAATCAGAAATCCTTTGACACCAGTGCTTAATGCCTTGAATTTAGAGTGTGGAGTCCTGGAGTCTCAACTTGCCCTCAAGATTATTTCTTGTTTAAATCCAATGTCTACTGAATGCAAAACACAGGAGCCTGTGGGTACATTCAAAGTGTTTGCCTGTGTTGAAAAGGAGGAAAGATTCATATGGCAAGGGGAGAATGGATGTGAAAGAGTGAATTGCTGACTAGGGTAGCTTTCCAAGAGAGGAAAATCTTCCCAAAGCATACAAGTTACTTCTCAACAGTTTCTGGGTAAATATTGCAGCTACTGGGCTAATATAATGACAGATACTGCTGCAGCTTGGGTTTTATAAAGAAAAAATTTACAAATGTATTTTGGCAGCTTTTGTCCTTCTGAGTGTGTCTCCTGACTGTTCTCAGAAGACATCTTCCAGACTGGGTGTCTGAATCTTAGGCACTGCTCTACATATTTTCTGGATCCTGACAGAGCTGATGCTTTGGGCTGTGAGGGAAAGAAGACAGGATTACATCTGTTAAAAAAAAAAAAAAAAAAAAAAAAAAACAAACAAAAAAAAAAACTGGCAAAAAAAAGCATCATATTTGTGTAAAGAATGGAGTTACCATAAAAAAATATCCTCAAGTTGTTTTTTTTATTTGCACTTTTCTCTTTAATTGTCCATGACTATTCCCAAATCCTACAGCCGATTTAGTTATAAAATTAACTTAAACAGCCAGAGAATCCATTTTCTAAGTATATAATGAATGTAAAAAAATCTCACTATCAATCCTGCAGGAAGGTAAACTTTCCTGTTCCATTTGTTCTGTGGATGGAAAGATGCAGAGAGGCAGCAACTTAAGCATATCTCAGTGTCTCCAACCTAATAATATTTGGGTTTTTGGGTTTTTTTGGGGGGGGGGAGACATAAGATGTTGGGGTTGAGATAAGTGGTTTTGTTGATAAAAATGACATAAATAAAAAGTAAAAGTATTTACAGAGAAGTCCTCCGAGTCTTGTTTATTACAACAGAAATTCCAAAGCATCCAAATTGAAATAAACAATCTTTGTGCATAATTCATTTTATTTGAGGAAAGATGAGAGGAAAAAAGCATTTACTGAAGAGTACTTTTGATTTTGTTAAACTTAGGGAACCTAAGGGAACACCTTGGGAGGCCTTCCCTCATTTATCAGCTCTCTTTGAGAAGAAAGCTCAATGTCTATGAGCACTTCTGGTGTGTTCAGAACAGAATATCATCACCTCAGAGTTTGGGAACACCTATATTTCTTCATTGTTCTTGTGTCTCCTTCCCCTGTTAAAAATACTCATCTGCATGATTTATAGTACATAACTAGGTGCATGTTCTATTTATATAACCTAGTTTTCAACATTGTTTTTGTTTTGCCCTTTCCCTTGTAAAAGATATAAATCCTGGAAGTCTCCATGGAGTAAATTTTAAAACAAATGTCCTCCAAGCCTGTCTTTTAGCTCTAACAAGTACATTATCTACTTGGAAAAAATGGGCAGCAATTTCCAGACAAGAAGTGTATGCAAGTGGATATTTTCTTCACTTATTTTTATATGAAAAGATGCTAATTTTCTACCTTTGTAAAAGCAAGAAAATATTTAGTTAGTTTTAAGGGAATTTTCAGGGCTTATGCAAATGTGTTTTTATTACAAATCAAACCCAAAATTTCACTGTTAATGAAATTAGACTCATGTTAGCAGTTAACTAGAGAAGCACAAATACTGTCATTCCTTTTTCTACAAAAAAAAAAAAAAAAAAAAAAAAAAAAAAAAAAAAAAAAAAAAAAAAAAAAAAAAAAAAAAAAAAAAAAAAAAAAAAAAAAAAAAGCCTATCCAAAATGAGGACTATAATTAATTCTAGATGAAAGTTTCTGCCAGGTCATGACATTGTAGTGAATATTACTAAGTTATTAATTATGATGACCATTCTATTCAGTTCACAACCCATCAGCAGTTGTTTATAGCTTTCTACTCCCACTAGCTTGTAGAAACAATATTATCCTTTAGGGAAAAAGAAAAAGGACAAAGAATCCTCAGTCCTGTACAAATTAATCTTCCAAATAATGAAGTATTGTGAGTTTCATTAGGTCAAATTTTAGATTTTTCTGGAACTATCTGCCCAGAATGGCTTAATTTGTAGTAGTAACAACTTTGGAAATATAACCTTCTAATGCTCTCTGATGATGTTCTGGGTGCAACTGGTTCAAGAAACTGCTGCTGTTCTGGTTACCTGTAACCCCAGAAGGCTTAGGCTAAGTGAACAAATAAATTGTTTAATAAAACAAATTAAACTATTTCCTACCTGCAGGTTACCTCTGATATCAGCGTTGGAAATGGCAGCTTTTAAAATGGATTCTGCAATATTGTTAACTCTCATTAGCACAGGGATGAAAACACACACAGAGGTCATCACAGGTTCCTGAGCAAACTCTCAGCACAGTGAGGGGACAGGGCTGATTTTTAATCATCTGTGAATCACAAAAATAGAACTAACCAAAATGGACTATTTCAGTTGGAGGGGACTTACAAGACCCTCTAATCCAACTGCCTGACCAGTTCAGAGATGACCAAAAGTTAAAGTGTTTTAAGGGCATTGCCCAAATACCCCTTAAACACTGACAAGCCTGGAGCAACGACTACATCTAAGAAGACTTTTCCACTGTTTGACCACCCTCTCAGTAAAGAAATTCTTCCTAATGTCCCGTCTTAGCCTCCCAGGTACAGTTTTGAAGCATTCCAACATGTTCCATCACTGGATCCCAAGGAGAAGAGCTCAGCAGCTCCCTCTCCCCTTTACCCCTCAGGAAGCTGTCAGAGAGCAATGAGGTCACCCCTGAGCCTCCTCCAAACCAGACAAGCCCAGAGCCCTCAGGTGCTGCTCACAGGACATCACTTCCAGCCCCATCACCATCCTTGTCACTCTCTGGACACAGTCATGAACCTTCACATCCTCACCTGGTGATCCCAGCCCTGAGCACAGCAGGATAATCCTCTATTTTCCCTGCTGCTCATTCTGTGTTTAATGGTTTAATCATTAAACCATTGGGATGGGATTTATCCTCTGGGCTGCCAGGGCCACTCTTGGCTCCTGGAGAGCTGATCCTTGTCTGCAGGGCTGATCTACAGCCACTGCTCTCCCTATTTAGACTTTTTCTGGGCATTACTCCACCCTAGGTGCAGAATCCAGAGTTTCATCTTTTAAATTTCATCCAGTTAATCATTACCCTATTACCCTATCTGCCTAGTTCCCTCTGTAAGACCTTTTGTGTCTCAAAAAAGCAAACCACACCTCCCAGTTTGGTATCCTCAGCAAACTTGCTAATGGTGCATCCTACTCCTGCATCCAGATTGTTGATAAATATATTGAACATGACTGGCCCTAGAAACAACCCCAGAGGAACACCATTGGTGAGAACCTTTGGAGCTCTGTCCTTCAGCCAATTCTTCACCCAGTGTTCCTTGTATCTGATCTTTCCATAGCTGGACAACTTCTCCAGAAGATGTTGTGATGGACAGTATCCAAAACTCTGTATTCTTCCTAAAAAGCCTGAGCTCACTTACCAGATCATGAAGTTTATTTTCTCTCCTGAGCCCCATGAGGAGTCCCCTGTTCAGCCAAGCTGGATTTCTTTCCCACTTAAGACACAGTTAAATTGCTGGATCCTCTGCTTCCAAAAGGTTTTCTTAAAGACTGATCAGTTCTTGAGGGTTTCCAAGTCCTCAAAAGCAGATTCCCAGGATAAATAGCTCATGAAGAGCTTTAAGTTTGCTCTCCTGAAGTCCAGGGTAGCGACCCTCCTGTGCCTTTTTCTCATTGCATTGAAAATTTTAAACACAACCATGTTGCCTCTGTGGCCAAGGCAGCCACTTACCATCACATCCCACATGAATCCTTCTTTTTTCACAAACAGCAGATCTAGGAGGGCATCATTCCTGGCTGGCTCACTGAGTACATGAGACAAGAAGTTATCTCCTACAAACTTCAAGAATTTTCAAGATCTGTCAGTTTGTCACAGCAGGATGATATTCCCGGTTTTTGTCTGGGAAGTTGAAATCTCCCATAAGGATAAGTGGATCTGAATCCCACATTTAATTTCACTATAATTTGACAATTTTTTTGATAAAGGTAGAAGAAAACAGGCAGAATATTACCCTAAATTTACAGAATTCTGAAGGTTGGAAAAGTCCTCTGAGAGCATCAAGTTCAACAATTAACCCAGCACTGCCAGGTCCAGCACTAAACCATGTCCCCAAGTGCCACATCTAAATGTTTTCTTAGCACTTCCAGGGATGATGATTCCACCATTTCTCTGGGCAGCCTGTTCCAATGCCTGACCATTCTTCAGTGAATACATTGTTGAACTGAGCAATTTCTTTCTCTCTCTCTGGAGTAGAACTAAATTATTACTCTTTGTTTCCTTTGTCCAGCAATAAGAACTAAATAAGTACCTGAAATAAGCAGATATTTTAGCTCTTCTTGAAGCTGCTGGTTATCTTGTGCCTGAGGCATGCAATTTCTGCTTGTCCAGCTTATACAGAGGATAGCTCTGAGGACCTCTCCGAAGTTTTTTATATGAGCCTCATTACAACAGTATTGAAGAGCATGGCAGTCATAAATTGAATTATCTGTACAATACTGTGATAATGAGAGAATTAATCTTTTGGAGATGAAGACCCAAGGCACAGAAAATTGTCCAAAGGTAAGCTATGACAGAGCAGCAATGAGCTTTCAGTTGGCACCCATGGAGCAAACCACCTTCCTCTGGTGCCCATCATTATCTGACCTGGGCTAACTCTGCTGTGTTGTCACTCAGCAGAGCACAAGCCAGGTGTGTGGCTGTGCCATAAAATCAAAACTATTTAGAGTCATTGACTCCAGTTTCTGCTTATAACCATCATCACAGGTGAAACTCTTGAAGAAGCATGGCTATCAAACCTGGAGCTGATTTTTATTCTTCTAGCTTTGAGTAGAAGTGAATTTAAGCCAGCTGTTTCCAGCAGCCTGAGCACACACTCTTGGCAGAGGCAAATTTGCCAGACAAGACCTGAAATTGCATGGATTAACCTACCAGACTCACTTTGACATTAAATCTCTGCACTAAGGAGGAGTTTCAATTGAGATGTGCGTTGTGTTTCTCTGAATGAGTTCTGTGTGGTGAATGAAATAATTCAAAGTATAATGTGCCTTAAAATTGTTCACTTTGGGTTCTTTGCATTGTATTTCTATACTTAATGCTATCAGCTAATCTTTCTGTGTTAATTGTTGTTGGGCAGTCAAGGCAGCTGATATTTATCAATAATTAAAGTTGTGTTTCTTCCTTGAGATGAAAATGGGGAAATATCTTGCATCTGAAATATTGTGGACAACAGCAGAAAGGGAAAATGTTATATGTGTGATCTGCTTCAGGAATTAAGCTCTTGCACATATGAGTCAATAGACATCATAAAGTATTGTTTTTAATTGAATTTTTCATGTGCTATTTTCATGATAAAATTACAAAAATCCTAAAGAAACTGTATTTTTCTATGGAAACATTTAAAAAGACAGTAAATGCATAAGAAGAATACTAGGTAAACTATTCTCTGACTATGATACTTCATAAGTGAAAGTCAAATCTTTTTATGAAGTTACTTCAAAATATTTGAATGCAGAGTTTTAAAAAATGTACAATATTCTTCAAATTGCCAAAGAATTGTTAATTACATGAAAAACAAGATTTTATTTAGTTGTAGCTGGAAGGAAAAATAAGTTGGATTTTGTGGACTTTTATTCTGATGAATGTCAGTATAAGAGCAGGATGTCTCAGGCTTCTGTGGCTTCTGATTTTTCATCTGTACACTACTCTGCTTTGTTTTTTTCTTCTGAGATTAAAATCAAAGTGGCTGATACAGAATAAAATTAATAAAATGCAAAATTAAAGGGTTTTTTCCAGCTGAAAGGAGAGTCATATTATCATTGCTTTCATTTTCCTTTTTTGCATAGCAATTTGCAGTTTTGAAAGGTAAGTATTCATTCTGCAGACATTTCTAGATTTCTAATTTATAAGGAAGTTCATTCATAATCCTTTAAGGTTACAGTTTGTTTATAACAGCCCTCTTTTTTATTCAGGATTAAGTTGGATTATGCTGTAAAATAAAACAAACGAACCTAAAAAACCCACACTCTGGTAACTAGCAGAAGTCGCACATCATTTTCATTGCAAAGACTGTCAGCACCATTGAAGGCAGGTACAAATGCACCTGTAAATAAGTGTATTTTGACTGGCACACGGGGCTGTTCCGCTGCGGCCGAGGCAGCAGGAGCGCTCCGATCGCGCCCTTGCTGAGAGGCAATAGTGCCTCCCGGTGGCTCCCTCTCTCATTCATCCCCGACGCCCTCACATTTTACAGCCGATTTTCGGCTATAAATCGTATTGTTTCTTTTGTATTTTGAATGCAAAATGCACGCAAGTGCCCTCCTTTTATTGTGTTCAGCAAGCTGCAGGCACCTCCCTACCTGCGTTTGCAGGATGCTTTTTTCTGAATTTTTCACAGGATTATTTTGCTACAGTTGCAGTAATTGAGGCTCAGACTGGAAACTTCAATGCACTGTTTTTCTTCTCATTCTGCCTTGGCAAGATTCTGAAGGAAGATGCACAAAGCATTCTATTCCTCAAGTCAAATTTGCATCCAGAGCAATTCCTTTAGCAGCATCCTGAGCAATCTGATTGCTGGAAACTTCTCATCATTTGGTGGAAATGATTTAATGAGTCTGTATCCTTCAGCTTAATTACATGCACTAGATTTTTGTGTTGTTTATGACTCTCCAAGAGCACAAAGGTCCACTTGACCTGTCTGCATAAAGCCCACTCAGTCCCTCAGCCCTGAGAGAGATGATTCGTGGAAAGTCACTGTGAAGAGGCTATGAGGGCAAGCTGCATTCATTCAAACAATAGTGTATAATGAGTTGAGGCAGTTATGCCCTTTATTACATGATTTTATTCAATTGTATGTGAATTGCAAAGCCTAATTAAATGGCTCTTTTGCTGACTTAAAAAAATTCCCTTTTTTTGAAAGTGAAATAAACAAGATAATTTATTCTGATTTTTTATATTAATATTTTAGTTTTCCATTGAAATGAAAGTGTATTTCACTTTGGGGGTGTAGCTTTGGTGGTTTCTTTGATGTTTTCTTTTTCACCTTAGTACTGCACCTGAGATCTCATATGACCATGAGAAAGTGCCTCTCAATGCTCCAGGCCCTATAAAAGTTCAGGGAGATATTTCAGGTATCGTTTTGAACATGGAAGTCTAAAACTCATGGCTGCCATGAACCCATATATTTTTGACTGTTTTTTTATTTTTTCTGGGTCGAATTCTGTCCAAAAATATGGCCAAACCCCTGTGTCCTCCAATTAGCAGAGGTTTGCAGAGGTGAGATGTTGTAGGTTGAAGCATATGTCAGGTTGGTTTCAGAACCTGAAGAGCCTGGAATTGCTAGTGCCTTTTGTCTGTATGACTCATGACTATGCATCAACTGGTAATTATGGATTTAGCCACAGCTTTAAAGACAGGAAACAAATGCGAGGTAGTGTGAATCTGTACCAGCAGCAGTTTCAGAGATTTTCAGCATAGGAATGTAGGAGTCCTGAACTGTTTGCACTGTTTGGTGTCCCCAGATTGTGCAGGTGGCAATATGCTGAACTATGGGGTAGTTAAGCTGGATACAGGCTCATTCTGACCTCTCTGTGTCAGTATGTGTGATGCATCTATGCTGTGCAGTAAAGATGTGTGAATAATGCCAGGGGAGAGCTCTTTGTTGTGTTTTCTTTCACTGGAACCATCCCTGATGGCAGCTTCCCCTCAGTGTTAAATACCTGTTGTTATATAATGATATTATTTCATGTTCGTAAGCATATAAGGACATAAAGGTGTTGGAGAGTGTCCAGAGGAGGTCTGCAAAGATGGTTTGCCTTGAGGGGAATCCATACAAGCGCTGACTGAGGTCACTTGGTTTGTTCAGCCTTGAGGAGACTGAGGGGAGACCTCATTGCAGTCACAGCTTCCTCACAAGGGCAAAAAGAAGGGCAGAGACGGATCTCTTCTCTCAGGTGAACAGTGATAGGGAATGGGAATGGCCTGAAGCTGTGCCAGGGGAGGTTTAGGTTGGATATTAGGAAGAGGCTCTTCCCCCAGAGGGTGGTTGGGCACTGAACAGGCTCTCCAGGGAAGTTGTCACAGCACCAACCTGACAGAGCTCAATGAGTACTTGGAAAATGCTCTCAGGCATGTGGGTGACTCTTGGGGTGTCCTGTGCAAGGCCAGGAGTTGGACTCAATAATCCTTGTTGGTCTCCTCCAGCCCAGGATATTCTGTGGTTTTGTGATAGCAGTGACTCTCTCAGGCCTGGTTTCCAGCTGTGTTCTGTACCTGGTCTGGTGTGCACCATGTTTGGACAATGGTTGTGTGGAACATGACAGTGAGACCTGGGTTTCCAAGTCCACTTTGAAAAAGAGGAAGAGAGAGTCAAATTCATTTTGGGCCAGGTAATCAAAGCAATTAAATCCCAAGTTGGATCCAACAAGCAACTTCGTATGCGGTTCAATCCTGTTTGGATGGAGCCCTAAGCAACCTGATTTAGTGTGTGGCATCCCTACCCATGGGAGAGGGGTTGGAAGTGGATGATCTTTAAGGTCTCTTCCAACCCAAACTGTTCTATGAAGCTAGGATTCTTTGAAGTTTTCATTTGCTATTGATGCAATATTAAAAAACTACAAAAGAAAACAAAACAAAAAAAAACCCTAAAAAAATGCAACTAAACAAACAAACAAAAATCACCAAACAAAGAAAAAACCCAAACCAAAACAAAATGGTTAATGTCCGCAAGTCTCTTTCCAGACCTTTATTTCTGTGATTTTTCCATTGCCTCATCTGCTGTCATTGGCTTGCTCTGGTTTGTACTCTCTGAGATTTCCTTGCTAGCTGAGTTTGTTGGGAGAGGAGACACAATTTTTGTCCTGCAGCTGCTTTCTCTTTGTTAGACACTTTGTCTCTCTTGCACATTCAATTCAGTAGTGCCCTGTAGAAAAGAACATATTGCCTGACATGGTATCTCTGTTTAATAAGTGGTTAAATCTTTCTGTGTGCCTGATATCTTGGCTTTGATGGAGATGGAAGTAGGATATTAAAAGCTTTCAGTAACAGGCATGTGCTGGAAGGACAATCTTGGTGCTGTCCTTTGGTAGCACATAAAGGTTAAGTGTAAGAGGGATACTGTGCATTAGTGATTACACAGGAAAGCATTCTGTACCTGTTAATCATCTTTCTCAGGCATGCCTATCTTAACTTTTCTGTTTTGACAGGCTCTTAATTTAGAGAGAATTACTTTTTTATTGCAAAAGTGGTCAGTCCAGGTAAAAAATTCAGAAGCTTAAAACAAAAGTTTTCCCCCTTTTTGCTTTTGAATATCTGAGCCTCCAAGGCAGTAATTGTTCGCAATCCTCCTCTTCTTCTGGCTCAAAAGCTCTGCAGAATTACTGTTATCAGTTTTCTGTCCTATGCCAGTATATTTGAGCAGCAGGGCTGCTGCAGCATACAGGGCTAATAATTGCTCTGCTTCACGTTCCAGATGTTTATGACCTGTTGTCTGGAGCACAGCAGAATTGTGGGAAGCATCTCAGCTTAGGAAAGATTCATGCTGAAACTAAAGCAATATTCTGTTGAAGAGACTGATGTAAATAAGAATCCAGAGTGCTGAAAATTTTCCTTTCTAAGCAGTTCCCAATTAATTTATGACACTGAGCTGGTCTGCGAGTAGCTGCTTTGGCTTTCAGAGGGCTGGCTGATCACATGGTTTAGTCTAGATGATTTTCCTTGTGCTGCTGCTCCATGTGCTCATTCTTTTTGCAAATGACTGCTTTGCTGAAAAGTGCCCAAATGGCAAGAAGAAAATGCAGCTGCTGATAGCAAGAGCAGACACTCTATGGGAGTACTCTCAAGGTGCTGCTCCCAGAGCTGTCATTTTCCAGAGGAAAAGGAAAATGTCCCACACAGGCAGGCAGAAGGCAGACAAGCAGTGTGCACAGAGGATAGTGGTGAGGAGGATGCAGGTGGATGGGCAGTGTTTACACAGAATTCACAGAACTCACAGAATTCACAGAATGACTATGTTGGAAGAGACCTCAAAGATCATCGAGTCCAACCCATGCCCAAACACCTCAACTAAACCATGGCACCAATTTCTTTTTTTCAACACATCCAGGGATGGTGACTCCACTCACCTTACAGTGAGTAAGGAAACTTCTATCACAACATCCAAACTTAGATAAAATGAGGAGACAAGAAGAAAGCAAAAGGTAGAAAGATACAAGGATCTGAGCATGAAGAAGCATATTCAGAAGAGCAGAGAAAGGAGAATGAACAGATTTATATACTATCATCTTTACACAAAAAAGGGAAGCAAATCACAGTACTAGATTGAAGACTTATCTATGTATATGTTCATGTGTGTATTTACTTAAACATACACATGCATTTATAGAAAATGCACACATTTTCTTAATAGTGTCTATATGAACATCTGCTGCTAGTATAAAATGATCCTTGTACTCGTAGTGCATAGTTTGAAAAAGCTTATGAACCCCTTTGCTATGAAAGATAAGAGAGCTTCTCTACTTCTCAGCAGAGGGAATATTCTGTAGCATTTCAATACCATTATCTTATTCTAGTTCCTCTGTAATTCTGTGAAGTGGATGTAGAGACTTGGATAATTCAAGTGTATGAGTTAATAAATTACAGTTAGAGTATATCCAGTTACCATAATGGCTCTTAAATAATTAAACAAAGCAATCTTAAAAAGGATCCTGCTACACTGCACTAACTAGAAAGGTGTCATAAGAGTTACTAAAAACCTATCCCTTAAAGTCCCATTCCACTGTGTACATACAGCACAATTAGTGTCTGCTTTGTGGGTATAAATCAAAGGCACAGAGTGCTTGTAGGGAATTGAGCTGAATTTAATGATGAGAATTGTGTGGGTTATGAAAATGTGGCTGAGGAGGATCTATCAGATGAGTCACCAAGCCTTGCTGCAACTGGCTGCAGCCCCCTTCCAGGTCACTACAGGAATTAATTCCTATAAAGTTCCTTCACACTCTTCAAAGAGAACACAACTTTTAAAATCAAGATCTGAAATAAGAATATTATTGGAAGACAGTGGTGTGTATTGACCATGCTTCAATCAGGCCTTGAAGTTCTGATGAAAGCAGAAAAAAATGCTCTTGTAATTAGTTCCACCAACATCTGACAATTTATTTACATAGGTGAAGGATAAAAAATTAGTCCTTTGTTAGGACTCTTTCAGGACATAAATTTGTATTTGATAGCAATGAGTTCATAATGGTCTGATTGATCCTTTGTGGAAACTTAAATGAAAATTTTAAAAAATGCAGAAGCTTAAAACAAAAGGAAAACAACATTTAAAAATAATAGTCATTAAATTCTCATTCACATAAAAAATTTAATAGTGTTATAAGCATAGTTCTTTTTCATGGGAAACTAGACATACTGTCTGAAAACTGAGTAAGGTATATGTTATGTATATGTTATATGCAAGGTATATGTATATGCCATAAAGCATATCAACAAAACACTCTCTGGAAGAGCTTTACTCAGAGGCTTTTTACTGTCTGTGGTATTTCAGATGTTCTCACAGCAGGTGGACCATATATTGTGTTACTTTCTTTGAAAAATTGCAGGAAAGCAGCTGGTGAAATACAAGGTGTCATCCAACACTTGTTTCATCTACAGTAAAGCAGACCAGTAATGCAGGTTTCTATGATTTACAATAAAGATCCAAACCACATACTCTAGACAACTCATTCAGTGCTCTTTTAATAAGAACTAAGATTTATATAGTTCCTCTCATCCCTCAAATATCCCAAAGCATTTTATGAACTCCTTCAAACACCGTTTTTGAGAGGAAATACAAGGCCCATGAAGAACTTCTTGAGCAGGAAACAGTTGTCTGGAAAAATATGCAGTACACCAGTTTGGGACAGGAAGAGAGGGACAAAGATGTCAAAACAGAATGACAGATAGTATATATAGTTAGATATATTATGAATAAAAGCAATTTGTCTAAGCACCCAGTTACTGGAATCTAGCCATTAAACTTCAGGATTTCACTTCCTTTGGGAGAGATGTTTATAATTTTACATATAATATAAAATCAATCCAACTCTGGGTGTTGAAATACTTTCCTATGTGTGCAGCTGCAATGAGAATGTATTTTTGTCACTGGTAGTTACACTGTCTTAGTATCCAAAATAAATCAGATGCTGTTCAGTTGCTGTAGATATAGTTCTGGAACTGGGAAAAAAAATCACAGTACAAGAAAAAAGGAAAATTAGGGATGTGCAAAAACTTACAATGGGTGATAATGAACTTATTCTATGCCTTCTTCACACTTAGGATTTGTCCTGATCATTAAGCCTGATTTGTCATTCTCATTTTCAAAAAACCCTCAGCTTTCCTGCTTCACATCAGTGGGGAGTTTGTTTTCACCTTTATGTCAGTCAATGGGGGTACAAGGAGTTCTCTCCCACAGGCAGATTGGATCCAAATCTGATTTAACTTTCATACCATGTAAATACAGGATAAAGCAAGACAGCCTTTGATGTGCTGGTTTGTTTGTTTGTTTGTTTGTTTGTTTGTTTGTTTTAATAAACACTATGAGCAGCAGTGTGTGATATTTTTTAATTCCTTTCCTTGCCCTTTTGAGTTTTCAGGAGCCCTGGAGAGGGTGCCTCTGGGAATCATTTATTTACAGACAAGGGAAGAGAGGTTTATTGAGTAGTGAAAATATCATCTTGTTTTGTTGCTGTATTTTCCACTTTTATTTTGAGAGATTAACCTGTACAAGAAAAGCACTTTAATGCAATACAACTGCTCCATGAAGAGGGCCTGAAGAGATATCTATGCAGTATTTATATGCTGTCTCAATTACCACTGCAAAATAGTTTGATGATTCAGCAAGGGGCCCTAAAAGTATCTTCAATAATTCTTTCCCATTTAGATCTCTGAAGAAGAATCAATTTTATACCATTCCCTGGTCTTTTATTGCCTTTAGGTCCCACATTTCAGTACAGAAAGTACACTTGTAATCCTCTGTGAGCTGGAAATGCAGATGAACCAGGCAACAAGGCTGTGCTGAATGGAAAGGCAAGAGTTTGCAACAATGCAGGCTGCTCTGTACAAGATACTGTGAGGTGAACTTGCCTGGTTTCCAGCTACATTAAATAAAAGGGTTGGGGATATACCCTGCTCACAACACTCTCAACAGAAATGTGAGGCAGCAAAGGAAATGTTTTCCTTTAAATTGTTTGTGCAGTTACTGTGCAAAGCAAAGCTATAAATTTTCATTGTCTCCAAAGGCAAAAGCCCAGGAGTTGAGACAAGTGAGGAAAGCAAGAGCAGTGCAGAGCCCTGTGTGGGAGATGCTGTAAAGCAGAATATTCTCTGCCATGTCAGGCAGCACATCAGGGGAGCTGGGACAAGTGTCAGTGGCTCAGGAGCACACCAGGAGCTGTTGTTGAGAGCACTGTGACAAGTTATATGGAGCACCAAGGGATACTCCAGGCTTTATCAAGAGTGAGGCAATCATTTCCACCGCCATAAAAGTATCTTGGCAGGCAAAGACTATAAATGTAATAAAAGAGGGGGGTGGGGGGAAATGTTGTCTGTGCCCATAAAAGAGGACAGTGATTGTGCAGTTATAGTGCTTCATAAAATCCTTCAAGTTAGCAGGAAGGGAAGAAATTGGGCAAAAAGATGAGTATGAAGCAACACATTATATTTTTTCTGGAAACTGTGAATGTGTGTGAGGGAAAACACTGTTGGATCTTAGTCTGATTTTATACCCCTCTATAAACAGCAGCTACTGGCCACTGTGGCAGACAGGACCCAGCAGGCTGGATCTGTGCTCTAACTCAGTATGGATATGGTTTAAATTTCTAACTAAAATAAAAGATAATAGTAAGACTGAGAGAAGAAATATTATTTCATTTACTAAGTATATGTAGTGTTTTCATACACTCTAGGATAAAGAATCATGCAATGTGGGAACTGAGAATCAGGTGAAAACTCATTTCTGGATTATTTTTTTTTTTCATCTAGGAAACCATGGCAAAGAGAAAACAAGAAACACAGCTGATTTTTTTGATAGAATTCCATAGTTGTCCACACTGGTTTTGTATAAAACTTTTCTTATTGTATTCTCTTTTCTGCCCTAAATGATCACATTCATAGCTAGCAAATGACTGATATAAACTAGACCACCAACAATTGGTGAAAAAAAACCCAGTTCTGTCAGTTCAGAAGAAAAATTTGTGTTAGTCTTTTACTTTTTGCTTTATTTTCTTGAAGGAGTCTTTGAGTCTGAATGGTTAAATTCAATATATCTTGTATACATCCCAAACACTCACTGAGGAAGAGCTGAAAGTTTTGTGGTTTACCCTAATTTATTCAGGCTTTATTCTGCTTCTGTGAGATAGGACATGGTAGTGGGTAAGGATTCAGACTTGAGAACACGTGCCACTGCAACAGGAGATTTCAGTTGTTTAGATACAGCGGTTAATGAGAGCTGTGATAGCTCTCTGGAGATACATAAAAGGCTACTAATGACTAGTTCATTTATAAGTGATGAAGATCTCTCAAGATCAAAATCCTTCCAAAAATACAATAAATAGAGAGCTGTGAACTTGCAGTGGCTTTGACAGTAGTACACTGTCACCTCAGTGCTGAGATTTCTTTAATGCTCAACTTTTAATGGAACTATTTTTCATTTGTAACATATGCAAGACATTTAATTTACCTTTCTCCTTCTGCTTCATATCTCTGCTTTGCAGAGCACAGTGGTTTATGGCTACCAGATGTCAGCATTTTCTGTGTCACATCTTTTTTTTTGCATGAAACTTCAGTTTCAGTGGAGTTAGAAGATTTTGTGCAATTCTGTGCAGCCACAATGTGTTCAGTGGCTCTTCATTCACAGGGGGACTCAGAGGCTCCACTCCTTGTATGGTCAGCCCACTTGGGAAGTTTCAGAGCTGCTGTGTGATCTATGTTTGCATAGATCAGCTGGGAAACAGTGGTGCATCAGATCTTACCCTTGCTGAAACATCAGTGCAGCTTTGTATTTTTGCCTAAAAAACACTTATTAGAAATACTGTACACCCTAGAGATAAATATTTGAAATTCATGTGACCCTCTCCAAAACACCATCTAGTCTCTAGGCACAGAAACACATGACCATATGTGAGCACTGGAAAAATTTCTTTATGTATTTGTGTCTTTTCAGATTTTAATCTGATTTTTATGTCAATTTTTTATATTTTTTATGGATAGTTTTACTGAATAATCCAACAAAGTAATTATTTACAGAAGCATTTCATTTTGTTTTGTTGGTAAATGAATACTTTGTTGTTTACCTGGATCCTTGACCTTGGGGCAAAGCTTAACCAAATCTTACCATGAGTTTTTCTGAGTCACTGGGAGCTGAATATGAAGTGCAGCCCCATGCTATTGGCAAATTAATTTTATGACTTGTGTATCAAATCTGTTCTACTATTCCTTAGTTCTCTTACAGAATACTCAGTGAAATAATGCAAAATAAATCTCTGATATGCTTTGCATGCAGCTCTCTCTTGCCCATGCGGGATGAATGGCAAGACAGCCATTAACTCCAGCAATTGACAATCAAGTCCATGATTTGAAAGTGAGCTGAAATTACAATGGACAGCATTAGTGTTCCAGGAGCTGGAGAAGCAGACGGTGGTTCATGACCTGAAAAGTACCGAGCATCTGTAACTTTCACTGAAGTCAAATTATAAATGCTTGACACCTCCCAGTGCTTGTCCTGCTATTCTGGAATGCAGATTGTGACTCGAGGAGAGGAAATGGCAGTTTAGGGAGAATAATTCTTTAGGGTTAAGTAATCAGAAAATTCATCAGCAGATGAATTATGTTAACATGGATGGAGCAGATCTCTTTGTATCAAAACTAAAATTTTAATATGCCACACATGGATGAAAAGGATTTTGACCATTATGTCAGTATAAAAATTAATACAGCTGTGAATAATAATGGCAATCCATTCCAATAACATGGATATTTATATAACATTACCATCTGATAATGGTTAGATCAGTAAGGAGTTGTAATTACCACTATTGATTAGCTCTAAATTATGCATATTGATGACTAATGCTGAAATAATGTGTTGTTTTCAAAATCCTCTCTTCCACTTTCACACACTACTTCTTGATCCCATTCAGCTCTCCAATCTTTTCCATTAATAATTGCACTGGTGAGGGCACTGGCACTCACCCCTTATGGCTTGTCCATTAGGATTTGTCTGAGAGCAACAACTACCATTTAGCACATTTAAAAAAAAAAGGAATTCCAGTCTGCCATAATCCTAATGGCACAAAAGTAAGTAATATCCTGGATTAACAGTGATCTCAACATTATTAATAACAAGAATAAAAATAACTGAGATACTAAAAAGTTAAATAATCTATTTGTAACACCTGTTTTCATGAGATCAGTCAGATTGACATGAAGGCCTATTTTTCAAAGGTGGTTAGAATGGTTTTCACTTACACAATGAAATACCCATTTCTGGGGGATTTCCAAAGTGTTTTCCACATGCCAGGATATATCACTTTCTCTGCATTACTCACCAGCTTTGAGCAATGAAGAGGAAAATTTAGCTTAGCCAGAGGGTCATTAGGAAAGTGCAGCAGAGCTCAGATCTGTTTACTGTGGTTTGACCTGTGGTTATTGGGCATTGAGATTTTTTGCACTATTGACTCTTGTTGAATTAATTCAGTGTACAACTTAAGTACCTACAAGTGGAGTTCCCTGGTGCCTGGGACTGCATCCAGACCTCAGAGTTTCACTTTTCATGTGGTGTAAAGGGAGATTTAGGCAAAGAAAGCAAGTTAGGAATGTGCACTCAGAGGATGGATGGTGTCTCATTTCGGCAACAGCTACAGCTTTCTTCCTCCTCCTCTCTCTTTTTTCCCTCTGTTATGTTTGAAAAAAAAGTCTGAGGTAGATAACTCAGCATTTTACTCCTGGATTAGTGATGTGCAAGTTCTCTCTGGATGTAAGATGCAATGAGAGCATAAAACCATAGGCAGGTCACTCCTAATTATCATGAGGCTTTAGATCAGCTCAACCCTTGCAGAGCTCAGGGCTCTCTCTATGCAGTCTGTTAAATTTGCCAAGCACCTGGATGCTTTTCCAGCCTTCACTGTCATCCAGAGATGAGCAGTCCTAATAAAGCTCTTTCAGAGAATTTCTATTTGGAAGCTGGAGCCCAAAGTCCTCTTTAGGAAAAGCCCCTGCAGTCTGTCAAAGGGCTCATGTGATGATGATGATTCACTCTTGTCTTTTTAAAGATGCAGGAGAAGCTGCACTTCACCTTCAGTACAAGTGGTTGGAAACTTACTCACAAAATGTGACCCTGGTCCAAGGCCTTTCTCAGGCACTGGGGTTTTAAAGAAGCTGCAGCTCTCTGTTCAAGCATTGTCTGTGTCACCAATGGGGATGGAAATCCTCTTCTCTGCTAGTGCAGTCTGCTGCCTGAGAGGAATCCAATGGATGATGTGTTTTATAGAAAATGTTGGTAGTGCTATCAGGTATCACTGCAAATATAAATGTAATCTGCAGCTTCCAGACAGTGCTTGGTATGATGATCATGAGGCTCTGAACAGACTGGATGGGGTCATCAAGACACCGTAAAACTTCTTTCTTACTCATTTTATCTTCCAGCCCAGGTAGAAAGAAAGAGATATGGATCTATCTTATTTTTCAGGGCAATTCTAGGCATGCACAGTGAATTCAAGGCCAGGAGGAGAAACCTGCTTTACCTGAGGCGCCTCAGTGGTGGGCACCAGCTGAGCTGAGCCCTATTTGGATTTACTCCTTCCACTTCTGTTTCACTTGCCAACACCTTTCCCCCCCCCTCCACCATGATCTGGCTCAAATTTCTCTGACACCAGTCATTTCACAAGCTGTTTCTCTCCCTAGTACCTTCAATTGCTGCATTGTCCAAGGTCAATATATTTCAACAAAAAAAATTTGATGTATCTGGTCCAAAATGTAGGTTATTTAGAGGGAATAACATGTGATGCAGTTGATATGAGAAGAAGGTGGTATAGACATGTCTTTCAAACTCTTAGCCCTCTGAGATATGAGAGGTAAGAGGCAAATAATCCTCTTCCAGCTGTGAAATATTAAGACACATCTGAAATGTTTCTCTTGCAGATTTTGCTAAAAGTTGATTTAGCGGTACTTTGATGCTCAAGTATATTCAGTAAATAGGACCACAAATGTGGCCAGATGTTTCTGGCTTTATAAACCTGATGAATTATTTGATGTGAGAGCTTTTATACTACAACCTGTGGTCAGAAGTGAGTGCAGTGATCTCAGCCCTGTTTCTAGTGGTCAGATGTCCACCCTGCTCATTGGCCCCTGCAGTCCTTGCAGATGACAGCATGACAGCTTACTTCTGCAGGCATGTTTGCAGAATAAATAGCTTTAATAACATGCTTGTCAATTCATGACAAAGAAGTTTTCTTTTTTCGTTTCTTGTTCTTTTCCCATTCCAGGCAGAAGCTGAACAATTCATTACCCTTTTGTAATGTAATACATTCTGCCTTTAAAGGGAAATGTCACATTCCAGCTGGAGTTAGTCAGTACTGATGTTTGATGTTTTATCAATAGAAGGGAAAAGTGGCAAAGCTGTTTTTCCTCTGTTCTACTCTCTTAGCTCACCTGGCCACCAGTCTCTTTTCCCCTTTTCCTGCACAATATAACATAGCACACCCAGGAGGAGAGGATTTCCATGAGTCAAACTCACTGCTGCCCAAGCCTCATGCAGTCACAGTAAAACATCCAATTCTACTGCCATATAGTCCAGAAAAAAAGGGATATTTTCCTTCATCTTCTTTGTGGCCATTGACATAATTAGATTAGAAGAAATTAAAATTATTTTTCTTCATTTGAATCACAGAATCAGTGAATGGTTGAGGCTGGAAGGGGCCTCTGAAGGTCAAGCAGGGCCATCTAGAGTCATTTGCCCAGGACCACATCCAGATGTGTTTTGAATATCTCCAAGGATGGAGGAAACCTCCCTCAGCAACCTGTGCCAGTGCTCGGTCACCCTCACAGTATATTTTTCCTTTTGGATTCATCTTGCCTGGAATTCATCCCCTATATCCTATCATTATTTTTATAAACTGCCTTAATAACATGCACTGCTGCCTGCTACAACAGGAATGTGATTTTTATGGTCTGTGATGGCTATAAATTTCACCCTTTTCTAAGCATCTTTCTTGGCATGAACATTTTCATACAACAAAATCAAAGACTACTGCTGTACTAAAAAGTCAAAAGGAACCAAGACCATTGTCTGCCCCTAAAGCAATTAGCTTGCTGAAACTCTGTGGCTTCCAAACCAGAGTGACTACATCCAGAATTCCTCTTAGGAGTGATCCCTGGCCTGTGCTAACTCCCAAAACATTTTGGGGACTGCTGGCATGGACCAGAGCAGCACCAAGGACCATCTGAGTGATTTAACAGCGTAATCTAATATCTATGTCTGGGGATGTTTCCTGGCAATGTTTAATGTACTGTGTAGACACAGCCATAAATTCTACAGGAAAGCTACATTAATGTGGCTATTAGGTAAACAGGAAGAAACCTTTGACCTAGAAAACACTTTGTGAGCTGCTCTGTCATTGAAAGTGTGTCTCTTTCAGACAGTTGTGAGAAATCAGTACTTGGGTACCCAGCCTGCTGCTCGTTTGCTGTGAGCATTACTGGAGGATTATCCAAAGAGGGAGGAGTGCCAATGCAAACCTTCTACCTAAATTTAACCTCACAGCTGAGTTAACTCAACTGATATCAAAGCAAAGCAGAATTTCAGACAAATAAAGTGGAGAATCGCAGTGCATAAGAATTCCTCCCCCGTCTCACACCAACTAGTTATTTCCTTTCCAGGGCTTCAAAGGGGAAATCAGGCATTCCTGCACACTGAGCTTTGAAGGTGAGCTGCTTTGTGAAAACTCCCTGCAGTGCTGTGTTGCTGAAACCAACAATCTGAAAATGTTAGCTCAGCTTTGCTGTAACCTCACTTTCAAGTGGCTGTGGAGGCTAAACACAAATCAAGCAGTTTCTTGAGCTCTATCTGAAAACACAAAACAAAGCTAAACAAAAACCTCAACAATCTGAGTTGTGTGTTCCCAACTTCTGTATTAACTTTCAGGCTCTGCTCACATTTCACTTCATGTCCAAAATTGAGAGCCACAAAAACTGAGGAGGCACAGAAACCCTTTACCTTTTAACTGGGAAGAGAAACAGGCTTTTTTCCCTTTACCTATTAACTGGGAAGAGAAACAGGTTCCCAGCAGGGCCCAGTGAGGTGTTCAGCCTGGAAGGCCTGGGCCAATAGAAGCTGGATGAGACCTTTGAGGTTTGTTAGTGAAGCCTGGGGATGAACAAAGGAGGTCTGCTAGGAAAGGGCAGGGATAACTCTGCCTTTTATTGCATATGCCACATGGCCATGTTTCAGTCCTTCAGTCCAGCCATGGCATCAGACTGTTTAGTGCTTGCAGGAAAAATATAAATAGATGTTTTGTTACTTGGGTTGGTGGTTTTACAAGGTTTCCTCGTCTGGTGTGTCCATACAGAGTCAATGTCACACACAGCATTTGTTACATTTCTTTTCAGTGTATGGCCCTGTGCAATAGCGTTTGTTGTATGTGTTAGTAATGTAATTATTTATGTATTTAAGTATTATGTATTTAAGTATTTATGTTGGAGAAAAGTCTGTTGGCTCACAGGAATTATATAAAAATTATTTTGTGTAAAATAATTCATAGTGTTCCTCACTTAGACTCATGCAGGTTGGAAAAGACCTCTGAGATCATCAAGTTCAGACTAAACCCTGTCCCCAGGTGCCACATCTACACATCTCTGAAATACCTCCAGGGATGGTGGCTCCACAGCTGCCCTGGTCAGCCTGTTCCAATGTTTGTACTATCTCAGTTCACCAGTGTTAAACTGTCCTACCACCTCTCATCATTGCCTTTTGAAAACTGCTGTGAACTTACAAAGGTTCATCCAATGTCCATTGAAGTCAATGGGATATAAGAGGTCTTTTAACAGCAAATTAATTTTTTCTGGTGGATTAAACAGCTTTAGGTAAATGGCAAATTAAGTAATGTAAATTATCATTAGCCTAAAATGTTATTCTAACATTATTAGTTTTACTAGTTTCCAGGGCAGGGACTGATCTCCATTACACTGGTGTGAATGCAGAGAGCTGTTCACCTAGAGCTACTAAACTTTTTCTTAACATTTTCTAATGGAATAGATCCCCCTTTTTCTTCTTGGTGGGATTTCAAAGGCAGGTTTCCTTTGCTGGTTTTCCAGCTGGCATTTCTGGTGCACTCACTTATAGTCAAACACATTGTTCTTTATTAGACTCAGCCTTCTTGTAAAACACTATTTTTTTCCTTTCACCATTCTGTGTGCTCTTTCTTTGGAGAAGAAAAAGTGATGCAGTTGCACAGGTAACTTTTTATCTTAATTTAAATCCTCACTTTCTTTCAGAAGTTATTTGAAAAAAGAAAAAAAAAACCAACACCAAAAACCAACCAAAGCCTGAGTTTTTCTCTAACTCCTATTGAAAAGGGACAAGAAAAATGTAATTTCTACCACTATGGAATGACAATACTTTAATGTCTGTCTTCCTAATAAAATCTAGAGGAAGTTTATTTTCCCTAGGTAGCCTTGTGGGTGCATAAATAACGGGGTTTATAAACAAGTGTCCCTATCCATATGGTCACCCATCTGGTGGTGACGAATCCCAAGAGAGATATCAATTACTGGAAGCAAAAACATAAAGTTAGGGAAAGCTACTAAGACATTACTTATACACTTTGCAAAAGATAAATTCTGATATCACCATGATAATTAATGTTTTTCTAAAGTGTCTCTCATCTTGAATGACCCTGCAGGTACTTTCCAAGGAGGAATTATAACAGACGTGATTTTATGATATTCAAGGGAGTTAAAAATAAAATAAATTTCTAGGGAAAAGTTCAGTGTTGGGGGGGATGAACACTTACATGAACCTGCAGTTGAAGACTTGTCTCCCTGTGCTCTAAATTCAGAGCTTACCCTTGGACATGTGTGTTTCCAGTGCAGTAGAAATGAGAAATTAGAGCTGTGGGAATAGTGACCTCTTGGGACTGTGTGCCCCTGTGTGAGTGGGTGTGTCATGTTGGCACAGCAAATCCCAGAGTATTCCCCCTTTTTGGGTATTTCTTATCTAATTACTTTTCTACCTTCCATCAAACAGATGAAGGAACAGGGATTAATGTCAGCATGAACGCTCCCTGCAAACACACACACACTCTCATCCCATATTTGTGGGTATGGCAAGTCTTGTCTTTGGCAAGTTGTTTGGAGAGTGTCTGTGTAATTGCCAGTGTGCTTTGGGAGAGCTGCTGGATGCAGCTTGACAGCTCTTTCTTAAACCTGTCTGCTCCTATACTTGGATTATCTGTACATCTCAGTATTGCTCAAATTAAACTAGTCTGTGTAGGGAACCAGAGCAGAGGTGTTTTAAATTGTTTTAAAGCTATATCCAGAGTTATCCCTTTTTTGGGGGGAGGCATAAATGCTCCTGTCAGCTTTCTGCTCAGCGCAGTTGCTGCCCCTGGTCTCATTCTGTAGCTTGTGATTCTCTGTGTCTCATACCCAGAGTTCAGACACACAGAGAAGAACTCTGTATTTTGCTAAGGGAGAATCAGATTCTAAATATCATACATATATTGGCTTCCAGGCATAGGAGTCTCATATTAGAGCTAGCTTAGGAAGCAAAAATACACTTCAGAGAATTAACATCTATTGTTAGGAAGTATTCACATCCATTTCAATGGCAATTGCAGGGTACTGCCACTAATCATTCCTGTCAATTTTTTAGTAGTTAGATTCTATTCGAGTGAGATTTGAGGAAATTAACTAACTAAAAGGCTCTCAACTGAATATTTTGGAATACAGAATGATTAATCTTCCAGTGAGATCTGAAGGAATTTCTGATGTTTAGAGTGTTTTGACTGGTAGTCATGGGAAAGATTTTCAAAGGTCAAGACAAAAGAGGAATGCAGAATCTATCCAGGGGAAGATTGGAGTTTGCTATATAAGCAAGTTAAATTTACATCAAATCTAAAGGGAGATTAACATTATTTAAATTTTCAGTGCTGAAAAACAAATGAGTATAAAGTATACTATTCTAGCACAGTGGTGCACTACACATGCAACAAAGATTAGGGAGCTGGAGCTATTACTGTAGGTATGCATGGTTATTGCAAAACTTTGGATCAGAATTTAAGTTTCTGTAAGATTTTCTGGGTGCAGTTAGCTTGTATCATCCAGATGTCTGCATTAAAAGAAGTTACAGCAAATCACGTTTCTCCTGTGATTAGTGGCTATAAAGGCTGTAACACATCATCCCAAACACACAGTGTTCCAGGGCCTTTGAGTCAAGTGTGATCACTTTATCAGCAAAAAAGCTTTGTGCTCATAGCTGTCAGTGCTGGTAACTCAGTTTGGGATATGGCAGTCACACTGTGCTGTGCTCTGCTGGCACTTTATTGCCAGCAGTAACAATTCAATAACACCTCCATAACCCTATTGCCATTTGCTCATCCCCGAAGTTATACCAAGGAAAAACTTCTCTACAGAAAATGTCCTTGTAGGGGTGAAGATTGACATCATGTGGAGATGCTGGAACATAACCGGAAGACAATATGGATAAAAATGGGACATCACCTTTATTGCCAATAGTGACACAGGAAAAAAAACCCAAACACCTGAGCTGTGTGTGTACAGTGGGTTCAGATGGGAGAGCTGGCTCTTGGGGAGATGATTCTGGGAGTCAGAAACACTGGGTGTTTAAGCAAACACTGGAGGAAACACTGCCCTGACACACATCCTCCAGACCCTTGGTGGGCTCATCTGTGTGGCTCTAACTGTGGAAAACCCCAGCTCTGGTTATCACAGGATGGGCTCTGGCTTGGCTTTGTACAGCTGGAAGTAGTGAAAGAAAAAAAACTCATTTTAAACTGAGCTTCTTTGATATGAACATCAGTGGCATGCAATGCTTATGGAGCTCCACAGTTACTTTGAGGTGCAGGAGCACAACATAAACAGCAATCACAGAGAATTTTTAGGGCTAAAATTATCTACAGCAAAATAGGTATAATGAGATGCTGAACAAAGAAAAATTTGTTCTCACATTGTTAGGAGGGCTGAAGGGGTTGAATCTGTGTCTCTGAATAGCATGTTATTACTTATCAGCCTGAAAGACATCTGGAGATGGCTCAGCTGTTATGATACCCATATTTCATATTGAACATAATATAAATTCTAATCTAAATGTGTTACTGATTGTGATGGTGTAGTTTCATTTGAGCTTTTAATTCTGTTTATTTAAATATGACTATTTCATATTGATTTGTAACATTTACACATCCAGACTGTGCTGTGCAGATTGCATTTTCCCTCAAAATTTACCTGAAGTTGTGAGGTGAGAAATGTGGAGTTTAAATCTTCAGAGAATTAAGGGGGAATTGGTAGATGAATAGAAATGCTTATGAGAAATCCAGATAATAATCCAATAACTCAAGCAAAAGGAAACATTTGTGGGACAAGAGAAACTTACTGATGGTCTGTGACTGTGTTGTTAATTTTGAGATATTTGTGTTTAATAGTAAAGAAGCTGTTATTGCAGTCTAGAGAGGAAATGGCAAATGAATCACATCTGGGGATTCAGGGTCTGGGGAGGAGGTGAGTAACCTTGAACACCAATTTGTCTAGTTTAGCTAGAAACAAGCATTTTTCTGCTCCAAGGGCTTATTTGTGGACAAAACATCAATGTGATTCTTTAAAACATTGATTTTTTTCTGGGAAGCTGAGACAGTGAGGAGGGTATTTCCCCGTGAGTGGAAAGGGCCTCAGATTACTCGAGTTTTGACACTTGCAGCCTAATTGAAGGAGTCCACTGTGGGGCCTGTTTATGACCAAACCTGAAGGACATAGAACACTTCAGCTGCAATTTTCTGAAGAGAAGCAGAGAGATGTGTCCAAAATGCTGTCTCCAAACCTGAACAACCAACTGTGAGAAGGGGTACAGGAGGGAGAAGTGGTCAGTTAACTCATAATATCTTCACAGCTGTAAGGGTCATGATAGTTCCTCATACCTGGCAAGGAAAAATGGAATTGTCTTAATTATTGTGTATCAATACACTTTTCCAAGTTTAGTTATTTACTGTCTCTTTCTGTCTTATTTCACCCCCAAAATGTTCTGTTTATTTTTAAGAATTACTGACTTAAGGATCCAACAGCCCCCTGCTGCTAAGTCCTGCAATGTGTGACTTCTTACCATTTCAGCAGCTTCAGTCCAAAAACTTGAATTAGTGCCACTTGACAACTTGGTTTCCTGAATAATGTTATGGTATCTTATGAAAAATCTTTTAGAAGTGTATTCTGCACATCCATTAGCCACACACTTACTGAATCTCCTTGAAACTGTGACTGGATTGGTAAAACAGGATTTCCCTTGACAACTTTTATCCAACACATTGTGTTTATCCATGAACAAAGTGATCTCACTCTGTTAAAGCTTCAACCATCTTGTGAGAGATGGAAGCCAGACTTACTGGTGTGTCTTTCCCAGGAGGAGTGACCTAGAGGGTTTGTTATTGCTTCTACACTTGTTTTTTCTACAATTGTATCACTGGACTTATGTCACTATCTCACTACCTGCAGATAAAAATATCAAGGGGTGCACTGTGGAGAGTCATCATCTGTGGAGTGGCATCGTCATGTGAAAAATACTGTAGTGGTATGTTGATATGGACAGATCCTACACTTCAAGAATAAGAAAGAATGATCTCATTCTGCTGGAAAAACAACCAAAATAGTGATGGTGTATGCTCTGAGCTTCACCATTTCACAAGTGGTCAGTAGTACAGAGTCCAGAGTAAGCATGATGCCTTGGGTTTCATAAAGCTGAAATGTCTTTCTCTGGGTGTAGTCTCTCCACCAGATTGGAGAACTGAATGAGTAGAAGTCTGTTTCACCTTCTCATGGGACCTTGTCTCTCGTGTCTGAGGATTCCTACTTGAAAGAAATCAATACCTTGTTTTATGTAGATTTTATTTCAAAGACATCCTTCTAAGCAGGAAAATTAGTTTCTTTTTTGATAAAACCCAACCTATGAGTCCTTAAGTGCCAGGACTGGGACCAGTTCAGCACCAGAGGAGCCAAGAGTGGCCCTTTCCCTTGGCAGCCCCTTCCCTTGGGTGACCCTGGGGAGAACCTGCTGGGATCACCATGGGCAGAGCTGGTTTTGGGCTGACTTCTGGCCCAGGGAGTGGCTGCGCCCCACAGCTCTGCTCCTCAGCCCCTGCCCAGCTGGGGTTGTTCTGCACTGAGGCCCTGCATGGCCTGGCTGAGGCTGCTGCTGGGGCAGGCTCCGTCCCTGAGCCCAGGGAATGGCCTGGCCTGGCCTGGCCTTGTCCTTCCCTGTCACAGACATCTTTTATGGAAAAACCTTTCCTTAGGATTTTTCCTCCTGAGAATCTGAGAGGCCTCAGGAACAAAATGTAAACAATGATTATCTGCTGCTGTGGAATGCAACAGGCGGGTCTGTGATTGGCCCATGTTGGTTGTTTGTAATTAATGGCCAATCACAGTCAGCTGGCTCATACAGAGAGGCCAAGACACAAGCCTTTGTTATCATTCTTTCCTATTCTATTCTTAGCTAGCCTTCTAATGAAATCCTTTCTTCTACTCTTTTATTATAGTTTTAATGTAATATATATTATAAAATAATAAATCAAGCCTTCTGAAACATGGAGTCAGATCTTCATCTCTTCCCTCATCCTAAGACCCCTGTGAACACCGTCACACTTCCCCATCCCCATCCCCAGCCCCACAGACACCTCTGATGCTCTTGCCTGGGGCTGTGGGGCAGGATCTGCCTTGTGAGGCCCTGCCCTGCCCTTCCTGTGGGGCAGCCCACGCTGGTCCCTGCTGCTTGGGTGAACCTGTCACCCCATGGCACCTTAACTGTCAGTGGTTAAAAAAAACCCCAATATTTGTGACAGTGGTCACAGGGGTTCTTGGATGAGGGAAGAGATGAGAATGTTGAATCCATGTTCAGAAGGCTTGATCTATTATTTTATGATATATATATTTATAACTATACTAAAAAGAAATAGAAGGAAAAGGTTCATCTCAGAAGGCTAGTTAAGAATAGAATAGAAAAGAATGATAACAAAAGGCAGCTCTCTTGGACTCTGTCTGAGATAGCTCGGCCTTGATTGGTCATTAATTATAAACATCCAAGATGGGCCAATCACAGATCCACCTGATGCATTCCACAGCAGCAGATAACCATTGTTTACATTTTGTTTCTGAGGCCTCAGCTTCTCAGAAGGGAAAAAAATCCTAAGAAAGGATTTTCAAAAAAAAAAAGATGTCTACGACAAATATTCAGCTTTTATAAGTTAGATACCAGAGGCAGCTGTGAAGAGTTTAGGACAGTGCATGTCCAGTTTTCCACAGTCCAGTGCAAGAAGGGCAGCAAGGCAGGAGGCATTGGCCACTGGGATGATCCATCTGGAGCTTCTGCCCAGTCAGAGAGGCTTTGCCATCTCCATCCTTGGAGGCTTTTAGGACACAATTGGATAAATCCCAAAGCAACCTGGACTGACCACATAACTGACACTGCTGGAAACTGGGCTGGAGGCATCCCAAGGTCTTTACTCACGTTTCTAAAATTTTAAGTAATTATTATTCATACATTTTAGTGATAAGACCAATTAAGAATGGATCTGTGCTAAGCAGAAAACAACACAAATTCAGCATTGTAGACAGTTACTTTGATTGACTTTATTTCCTGACCCTATTCAGTTTCTCTTATACTTTGATGGAATATTGAATTTCTCAATTATGACATGTTTCAGTTTCAACAGCATGTGACAAGGATGGTGTCTAGCCCTTCAAAAATCAAGGGAAAGTGTAAATTTCCTTATTAATAATTTAAAAATTAGCTTACTCCAAAACTTCTGTTCTGGACCTTGTCATAGAATATTCTTTGAAGAGTTTTGCTTTTATACTGTCTGACATAGTGTTTCATTCATCTGAAAAGTGATATTTATTTAACAACCCAAACCCACAGTTTTATATATGATATATACAGTGAGACAAGTCTTTAGCAGCATAAATCACTGTGACTTTGAAATCCCTGGAGGTACATTAATATTTCAGAAATTGATGTGACCATTACATATCATTTCTGCATATCTATGTAAGGCCTATCTCAGTCACATACAAAATCTCATTTAAGGCCTCATTTCACTTAGGTGCTTTAATAGTTGCCAAAATTTAAGCATGTCATTCAGTTGATTGGGAAAGGATTCATTGCATATTTAAGCACCCTCTTGAATCATGATAAGTTAAATAAGTGAGGGGTATAAAGAATAATTTTAAATAGTGGAATGTGGCTACCAGCATAATGCACTGCTGTGAAATGTATATGCTCCTTTCCCCCCTCAAAATAAAACAAAAAAAAAAAAAAAACCAAAAAAACCTAAAGAAAAAAGGAAAATAGTGTAACTTCTCTGCAGGGCTTCTGCATGATTTGTAAAGTCAGTAAATTCCTTTGCTGTTTGCTGTGCAGTTTAGTACCTTCACTTTTCAGCTCTTTCCCTGTAACACAGACCTGTTCTTTGTCGCTTGACCTCTGTTTCTCCCTTTACAAACTGCTCTTTTTCAAAAAGCCCTTCTGCTCAAAAGATTGTCAAGTGCTGTGGTTTCTATTTTCAGCTTGCAGTTAAAAGCTCTTTGTTATTTTCACAATTCCTCCCTTCTTGTGACTTTTACACTATACAAAGGCCATGTAATTCCTATCACAGGAATCCTGGTAAAACTCTCATCAAATAAGGCCAGAACATAAGACCAAACCCTATCATGCCTCAGATTTCATTTGGAAGATTCATTTCATTTGGATTTCAATATTGTTGAGGAAGGGAAAGGAAACTTATACAAGACATGCTAAAGAATAAGCATAGGGAATTTAGATTTTTAGTAGAACAGTATTTTCCTTCCACAGTTTTTATGGCACAGCCCAATTTGCTAATTAGAAGAGAAACAAAGAAAGATTTGAGTGTGATCCAATACCATCCACCATTGGTACCTAAATGTGAAACCACTTGGGAGTGTACAGTGATATAATTGTATATACAGCAAATTGTAAGAGTGGGCATGCCTGTACAAACTGATGAACCCAGCCCTGAACACACAACATAATTTTGTAGGGTTTTGTTCCTGTTTGAAATGGCTGACAAACTATTAACAGCTTTTGCATCCATGAAAAGGGATCCATTATTTTGGAACTTTGTGTCCAGAAGCTTCATCAGTGCCCAATGAGTGTTCCTCAATCATCATTTTGGTTTTACTCAATGAAGAGAATGGCAATTGACCAAAAAACATGCTTTGTTAAAACTTCACACTCCGGATGTTTTGCAGTTCCAGTTATTAAAGGATTATACTAATTTTATATCTTATATTTGTTGCATTTTCCCTTTTCAACTATGCACTTCAGTAAACAGGAGACTAAGGTGCCAACTGGTTGCCTATGAATCATCTTCCTTTCAAGCTGTTCTGTGGAGTACACAGGATGCAGAAATCCTCAAAATCTTTTTTCTAACATAGAGTTGTTGTTATAAAAGATGGTGTGAGCCAGTAACTGTGACATGAGTGGGAATTTAGAAGCTCTACATCCAGAGGTTTGTTGTTCAGTGGAAACTGTCAAAAATCTTCAAGGACTTTAATTTCTCTCTATCTAAACTCTACCTCAAGAATGCACAATAGTTAACCATTTCTTCTCCTCTTTCATTAGGATTTTGGTGTTGCTGCTGGATTTGTCAGTAAATCTACAGAACAGCTCAAGGAATGAATTCCAGTCTTCATTGCCTCACTGATCCTTGATCAAATCACTCACCAAATGATGCCAATACTGTGTTATTACTTGACTTTTATATAATGAGAAAAATACATGAGAAAAATTAGCACTAATTTTTTCTTTGAATCCAGACCACAGGTTTGAGACTGTTTTTTCAGCAGAACTGCTTTTTATATTATTTCTCATCCCTTGACTACCATTTTTTCCTCCTGGCATTTATGAGATGTCAGAACTTCACCCACAAAGTGGGGGAAAATATTTACTCCTTTTGCTGCATCATCTTGCTCCCAGTTACAGCAGATGGGTTTCCATCTCTTTTCCATTCAGGGGTGTGTGAGAGCAAATTCAAACGAGCCTAAAGGCTCAGCTCAGCTCTGTTGAACAAATTGCTTTGCTTGTGGACAACGGTAGCTACTTGTGAAAACATGTAAGAATAATCAGTATAAAGATTACAAGATTTAGGGGCAGTGAAGTTGTCTTTTTCTTCTGCTGGAACATGTGTCTGAATCAAATTGTTCCATTCATTCAGACAGATGTAATAAGACCAGTGAGGAAGCTCAATGCATATTTTGTTGCAGGATAAAGTGATTGGAAAAGGTTCTTTTTCTTCCCCCCTTATTGTTGTTGCAAAAGAGGTTGAAGGAGTTTTTCTGAAATTGTGTCAAAAAAAGAACTCATAGGGAAAATATATTGGAATTACAATATTGTGATTTTAATTTTGAGAAAACTACTTTGAGAAATAAGTTTGAAATTTTCAATTTTATTATGGGGGGGATTGTGTTGTCTTTATTGTGTTGTTATTTTAAAATAAATGAGAGGAAAAAACCCCAACCACACTTATGCTAGTGGCTTAGAATTGACTAAGCTACTTTCCTGGGGTGGTGGTGGGGTTATGAAATCTTCAGTGGACCCAAGACTTACTGAAAGATATTGAACAGAAGAAGTGTTTCCATTTTTCTGTTGCAGTGAAACTAACTGATGCTTTGGAAATTGAAGCTATTGGGATTTTTGATGTAAATCTACTGCAAAATGCAGACATTTCCATAAGGAAACACTTGGACTTTTGATTCAAATCAAAATTAAGAGAGAAAAAAAAGAGTAAATGTCAGTCTATAAATGTGCTCATTAGCTAAATCTTGCATTTGGAGTCTGCTGAATGTGGGACACTTGAGCTCAGTGGGTATTTTGAAAGCCAATGCTCTGTCTTATGTGGGGCTTCATGAGTGGAGGTGGTGCTCCTGGAGGAGATTCATGTCTGCTGCAGAAACCTTATTTCCCTGTTTAGAAAGAATTATAAACTCACCAGAATAAGACATCTGGCCATTCACCTTCTTGGCAGAGCCTCTGTAAATGATTGATGGCTCCCAGTCCAGCACAAACACAGGGGTCTGCCAGTGCTCTAAATTCCTCTATTGACTGTCCCTCAGATGGAAACCTCTGACTGCTCCTGCAGCCCCTGTGCTAACACAGAAGGCTCAGAGCACTGGCAGGAACAGCAAACACACTGATACAAACTAAATTTGCTTAACTAAATTAAATGCATGACAGTGCTAGGAGGGCAGAGTTAAGGGCCTTCAGAACATGGAAAAAAAAAAGGGGAAATGTATAGACTGGTTTCCCAGAGGGGGAAAATAAGACAAAATTTGAAGGAAGAAATTAGGAAAGAGTTGTTTGGTTTTGGTTTTTTTGTAGGTTTTTTAAAATATAGTGTGCATATGCTCTGAATGCTTTTTGTTTTTAACACATAATCTGGATTTGCTGTTGCTTGGAGGGTGGGCAGCAATAAGTCAGGGAAGGATCTGTGCTGGATGAAAATAGAAAGCTTTCAAAGATTTAACCATGCGGTAGAGGCAAGAAAATGCCCTTCAGTTTTTTCTTTTCAATAATACAAGTCTGAGAAACACAAAGTGGCAGAGAAGCAGTTGGAAAGAAAATGCACAGTAATTACCTTGGCTTTGAGGTTCCATGGGGAATTTTTTGCAGGGCCAAATTCTCCAGTTTCACTCTTGTGAAAATTATCCCTAAATATTAGAGATCCCAGTGTGTCAGCCACTATTGTCTGTGATTTCTTAATTATGCTACACTTAACCAGATAGAGAAACTATCCCTGACACTGCCTTGGCTTGGATTTCTCCTGAAGAAAGTCCCAAAGAAGGGAAATCCAAAGGGATCAAATTATTTTTCCACTGATCACAGTATTTCTGACAGCTTCAGTAACTTTTTTTTTTTTCTTTTCAGAGAGTGGGTTTGCCCTGTAGAGTGGAAGAAGTGGTCCATGCTCCTGCCCTATTTCCCTCAGCACCTCTGCAGGAAAAGGGCAGTGTCAGGTGCTATTCGGTGTCAGGTTTTTGTCTGGACCCCAGGGCTTCTCACTTCTCCCACCTGCTCTCTGGCAGTCCTGCAGCTGGAATTATGCTCCATCAGGTCTCCACAGACACTGACAGTCACCACAGTGAAGCAATAGAAAATCTGGCTGCTCTAATAATATCCCCCATTTTCCCCAGGGCTGAGGGCTGATGGCTCCTTTGGAGATCATCTCCCCTCTCTCCTCTCTGCTCAGATTTCCTTTTTCATCCCATGAGCCTTGCCTTGAACTGAGAGCAGATTTAGCCATAGACCTGAACCATGAAAGAGTGGCAATAGAAAACCAGAAACCTGCTCTTCCACCTGATTGGGAAAGGTGGGAGCAATTCCAGGCTGTTATCTCTGGAGTCTGGCCAATTTCCAACCTGGATGCATTAAATGTGTTTATGAAATTATTCACATGTAGCTTGCTTGGAAGATTATTCTGACATGTGACCCTTCTAGCCGTTTCACAAAGTGGTGAGGTGGAAAAAGATGAAATCTATATTTAATGAATTAAAATTTCACCCACTGTAAGCAATTCTGTATCTAATGCAACCAGCTCTTGTCAAGTTTTCAATGAAAGAGTTGCTTTCACCTGACATTTATCTCTTGAATAAAGCTGTGCTTGAGATCTATGTGTTTTCGTGCTGAGATTGTCAGCAAACTGAAAACAGACAGGAAAGTTTGGTCTTTTCAGTGGGACAGCAGCACAGAATTTATTTAGAGGAAAGAGAAATTGTACATGTACTCCTTTTAAGTTATGGGACTTACTGTGATGGGACATCTGGTACTTTACAGTGCAGATTGCAAAGTCACTGTGCTGTATCATGTTAATCCCCATAAGTAAATGCTCCCTTACAGCTTCCTTCCCTGTATTAGTTATTCTCCTGCCTGCTGTCCTTGTATATGGGAAGAACAAATCCAAGGACAAAATGTTGAGAAGCAATTTGATTTTGTAGACACTTTGTCAAGCTCTATCCCCAGAACCTCTGTGGATGTGGGAGAGGAGTGAGGCTGTGCTGTATGGCTAAATCACATACTTTAACATCTCAGCTGCAGTTCAACATGACATGACTTGAGGCAGACCCAGAATTTCATATGGGAGCAGTTAAATAACTGAGAACATCTAAAGCAGAGAGAACAAAATCAGGCAGTGAGGGGTAAATGCCTACAGGCAGGCCAAATCTACGGAAGAAAGGAAATTGCAGAGCTGTATATTCTGCATAACAAAAGAAATGTGCTTGTGATGAGTGCTGGCTAAACTTATACCAGCTTTAGGTAGGAGATAACAATTATTGCCATTGTAATCCTGGATAATTCCTCAGTATAATTATCAACCTCACTAAAGTTTATTATGCATGTGGTGGCTGGGGATTTGAAAAGTCTGGAGAGTTGTGAGCCTCTGGATCAGGGTAGCATTTTGCATTTTTTGGTTTGTTTTAATCTACTGTTACAAAAAGCAGATTATTTCCTATTTTAATTTCAAAGAGGACTCTTCAGAAGAGATCAGTAATCTTACTGTGGGCTGATAGTCCATATCCATGTTTGAAAAAAATTGTTTCAGTTTTATTGCAGAAGAGGGACATTTGTAATACTGATTACTGTGTTTACTTCTCAACATTGTTTCTGTTAAGCATGCATTTGCTGTATAAGAGAACAACCATCTGTGAATTTCTGAATTTCATTAAACAGATGATAAGTGTTTAGTGATAATGATTTCATTAAACAAATGCTAGCATTTTGTTTTCCACAGGATTAATACATTTCATACACAAGAATTATCATAAACTACTATGGACTTAAAACAATTTTCAGACTGGAAATAGTCCCAGAATTACATAATTCATTGAGTCAGTTCAGATTAATTAAGAAGAACAGGTTACACATCTTAATTTATTATTAAAATGTCCCCTGAAATTCAACAAGAGACAAATGTAGGGGGGTTTTGTAACTTCTGCAATTTGTTTTGGCAATAGCTAGTGCTGCTTTTAACATCACTTTGTGTGACTATGTCTTTTTTCATAAACACAACTCTTGTCTCACAAGTATTTAAATGAAAGATTTCTTTGTGTCTTTCAGTAAAGGTTTTCATCAAAAAGCAGCCCAAAAGCCATTTTGATGCAGTTGGAAAATGAGCAAATGTTCTGCCTTTGCTTTTCAAAGCAGTTCAAGTGGCAGTGAGGGTCTGAGACATCAAACCAGGGATTCTCACTAAGGGATCAAACTGGAAGATGGGCACCAGCAGCTGCAAGTGCTGCAGAGGAGTCCCACTGGAGAGCAAATGATGGCAAAGAACCTCTCCCAGTACAGGGAAAAGGGAATCTTGAAGGCTGGAAGAGTTTTCTGCTGGTGTCTGTTGCCCCCATTTACAGAATTCATTTCTCTCCTCTCCATGATGCCGCTGCTGACAGCAGCAATGGAAGTTGCAGATAACCTGAGTTCCATTCCTTGACTTCCAACTCTGCCCTCATTGGAAAAGCCTAAGGAGGAAATACCTACATGTCTTCCTACTCCTCCTTTCATTTACATCCTGAGAGCATTTCTCCAAGAGGATCTGATGAGTAGAACAGCTGAAAAAACTTTGCATTCACATCTTCCCAGGATGTCCATCTGATTGTTCTTAATCAGCAGCACACAACCCTGTGTTCAGTCCTGTGAGTGTCGCCCATTTCTAGTGTGGCAGGACTCAGACAAACCACAGCTCCTCTGGATCCACAGAGTTTTGATCTGTGCTTCTCACAACTTCAGTTCAATGGAGAATTTCAATAGATATTTCATGCCATGTTCAGTAATTGAAATATTAGAGGTAAGTCTGGAGGAACTCTGGAGGACTTCCCTAACAGCTTCTCTTCAGAGTGACACCTCCCTGCTGAGTGCAGTAGCTATCAGACCTTATCTAAATCCCTCCCCACTTTACAGATGTTACACTGATTCTCCATTTTTCTCCTCTCTGGTGTCTCCCCATGTGATACCATGTCTAATGCCCTAGCTAAATGCAGACAGATTTCATCTGCTGCATTTCCTTTGTCTGTGTAATCAGTTCTGCTATCAAAGGGAGATATATGATTATTTGAGCATTATCTGATCTTGGTGAACTATTTAGCATTTTATCTCATTTCTGTTTACCTCACATAACTAACATTCCTCTTTTTAAAATTTTTTTTAAACCCATTGAGTGTTGAAGCCAAAGCTTTGGGACTGTATTTTATTCCAATAATTTCCTTTCTCCCTCACTTAAACTGTTCTCAGGTACACTGAGATAAACTCTTCTTTGTCATTTAGCACATTCACCTGACAGAACTTATGGAGTCTGAGAAGAGGACAGCCCAGCCTGTCCATTTTACTCCTTTCATCAAACATGGAACTTTCCTTTTCCACTACCTCTCATCATCCCTTTACCCTGTGCTTGGTGCCATCTTCCCAGCAGAAAATGAAGACATTCCATTCCCAAGAGCCATGAGCACCTCAGAGAAATGCTTTATCTGGTGTTTACCAGGAGTGGAAGTTCTTTACAGCTCTCCCTGCCACTGTAGAGGAACGCTGAGCTATTTTTCTTTATGTAAACAGGCCATTCTTTACATCCAGCTAAAGTAATCTCAAACAGCATTTTGACTGCAAAAACACAGAGGACTTCCCAGACTTAGATGAAAGTAGTTTGTGGAGGTTTATATAATTCTTGTTTGAATTCATTATACATGCATGGAATCATGAATCTTGCAAGAACTTTCCTAGCTATGTATTTTGGTGCCTAAGGAATACTGTTCTGCAGAGATAAAAGCCCAAATCCAGCAGACCCTTGTACCAGAAGTTCTTATCTAATTTTCAACATTTATAGAAGGATAATTACCTTCCTCTTCTTACCCACCACTGTTTTAACAAGGAGTTGGATAAACTTCTTTTTCTTGCAGGGGATGCAGCAAAAGTTTGAGATGCAGTTAACCCTGTCTGGTAATCCCAGTTCCCTCATTGGCTTATGCTGGGATTCTTCCCAGGTTATTTATCTCAGCCTTTTAAAGGGTCTTTGACAGGCCAGTTGCTTACACTGGTTTCTGAATGTCTCAATCTGAAGGACTCAATTTGAGTGCTCCAAAGAAATGTTACTATGAGGTCAAAAAACCAAGAGGATGCCAGGTCCTTGTTGCCAGCTTATGGCCACTGTGGGATGCACTGTCCAGAAACCCTGGGTGGACACATGCACTGAATAACAGCAATAATAGAAGTGATGTACACACTGTGGGCTGGAGCACTGCAATTTGCTATGCTTTCATGGGTCAGGTGAATGAAAGAAAGATGGGAAATGATTACTCTGCAGGAGCCTGAATCAATCTCTCCCCATTCTCTAGGAAACCTGGAAACATTTGGCTCTTGAAAATAATCTTTAACCAGATAGGTCACACTATTAAAGTCAATGGCTTTCTTTGTGAGTAAAGACTACTCAGCAGGCAAAACACTTGCTGGTCTCATTTCTAAGCCTTAAAATGCTAAGAAGAAAACACAAAACGTTTTTAATAATTTCTTGTTGCTGCAATTCACATTTTACTACAGAGTAAAATTTTATTGTTAGTTGTCATTTATTAGGAAAAAAAGAGAAATACGAGCAGGAGGCAGATGGCATTGTGCTTTTTACATAATTGCAAAATACTTACGTTACAGGCAATTTTCATTATGTACTAATCAAACTTGTGTAATCCTGTCACTGCACTGTCAGTATGATTATTGCATCTGTTTAACAAAAAAAAGTTGAAAAACAATAATAAAGCAGATAAATTAGTGGTTTTCTCAGCAGAGACACAGTGACAAAGATTCTGCCATGGATGATGTCCTTAGCATACAAGAAGACAAGATGAATTGTAGCTTCAGTGTGAATTACTCTGGAGAAAAGCAAGAGGTATGACAACAATCCTACAAGATCACAGGAGCAGTTAAGCCAGCTAGAAAGATTTGTACAATGTCCCTTATAAACATGTGAAAGCAGCACTCAGAACCTGCTGTGTTTCCTTTCTTTGCCAAGCAGAGAACAGTAATACCTGAGAGCATCTCTGTTCGAAGAAAGAATCAAAACATAACAGGAACAGTTAGAGAAAGGCAGAGTGTTCTTTCAGCATCCCAGAAAAAGACATCACAAATTTAGCAGCACGGGCTGTGCAGGAAGGAAAGGAGACTCACAATTCAAACCTTGCTGTGGCTGAGCAAACAGGGAGTGAAAGTGCAAAGTGCTGCTCGAGGGCTGGTGGGTGTCTCATGGAGACAGTGTCCATGGCCACACAAGTGATAGTTGTGATCACCACACAAAACTGCTATAGCCACCCTCAAATCAAGGAAAACGGATGGCTCCAGCCTGTAAAAGCCTGTGTGAGGATCTTACCTGAATCTTGGTAACAGACTGTCTGCAGACTACAGTGAGCTTTGCTGAACTCTGACATCTGGTAGGAGAGGCTGCCTGGGAGGAGGAGGGTGGAATGTCCCTTTACTTACACCCTGAGGCTTTGCCACAGCTGGTCACAACAGTCACCAACTTCAGATTTACAGTTTTCAGACAATCTGCTGCAAACCCTAAATGGATCACCTTGAGGAGTAAGATCCTGTATGTTCCTGACACTTTCTGTCTCCTGGCAGCTGAGGAAGAGCAGATCCTTGGAGCTTTCTCTGCAGCCATAGATGCAATAGCAAGCTCCTCTGATGCCCTCACACAACTGCAAACTCAAAAAGCAGAAGCCTCTCCTTGGTTTCAGCCTGCCACTGCCTGTGAGTCCCTCCAGGGAAGCAATTTTTCAATTTTTCCTGGAATCATTGTTAATCTCACCATTCCTTTGCTGGTTTCCCCACACTAAACCATGCCAGCCCTACCAACCACAGAGCCTTGGTGGCCTTGGAGCACCTGCCCACCTTTTCAAGCATCCAGAAGCAAGTTCAGTTCTTGTGTAATCCCCAAGGCCTCCAGTTCTGCATTTTGATATTCACATCCCAGGTCCTTAGCTGCAGAGGGAAACCTAAAGTAGGATTTTCAAATGTTTTTTCTTCTGGGCACAGCTGAGATATTACAGGAGAAGCACCTGGAGCCCAGCCAGTGCCTCCTTTCTAGTGTGGGCATGGCTCTGATTTATCATGCAGGAGGTGTGCATTCAGCCTTTCATTCTTCAGAAGTTTTTGAACCCCTGCTCCAGGCAAGGCCACTCAGTGCTTTGGTGCTAATTTCATATCTTTTGTTTTGGTGTCATCTCAAACTTTGTGGAATGAGTATTTTTAGAGTGCAGTTTAGTAATCTATTTATTTGTATGAAGATAGGGGATTTTTTTTTTTTCCTGGGCCATGAAAGCTTTGGCTTTTTTGGTAAGTCAAAAAAGATGAAAGACAGAAAAATGCCTGGATACTATATGGAGAACTTTGGTATCTTCCTCTTGAGGAATCCAATAAGATCTTTCACTGACTTTCTGGAGAGTTTAAAAGGCCTATGCTACATGCAACAGCTGAAGAAAGAATTTTTTTTTATAAAACATGAGTTGCTACTTACTATAGATAATTCCAAAAATCTCCAATGTGAGTTTTTTCAATGATGCCTGAACTTGGAATTTGTGTACAGGAGGAGACTCTGGCAATACACAGGGACTGAAAAAAAATCCAATCTAAGAAAAAGACCATGAATTCTACATAAAGCTCTTATAAATAAAGTCACAAAAGATTACCATGGCAACAAAGAAAGAGATGAACTTTTCATTATAAAGGAAAAATCATATGATATCTTTATTATAAGTTCTATAATTTCTGTTTTCTCTTACAGAATCATAATATACAATCTTGGTTAAAGCACCATAGAACTGTTATTTTCCTTCATATAAAGCCCATCGATTTTCAGGGAAATTTCACTGAGAAAATGTCTTCTATATGTAAGCAAAACAAAATATTGCTCTTTAAAACAGGGTATTTGGCTTATAAACAAGCAAATAAAAAGCACTTAATCCACAAACAACCATAAAATGAACACTTAGAGCTAGGCACAAAAGTCTCAAAGCAGAGAAAAATCACCAGAGGTCAATAGCAAGCAAAAAATATGAACAATTGCTGCAAAATATTAGCACTTCCTATAAATGTGCTGTTTCTACTTTCTCACCCCTGTGCTGGTTTTGGCTGGGATGGGGTTAATTTTCTTCATGGTGGCTGGAATGGGGGTCTGTTTTGGATTTGTGCTGATAATACAGAGATGTTTTTGTTATTGCTGAGCAGGGCCCACACAGAGCCAAGGCATTTTCTGCTTTTTGTACAGCCACGTTGGGGAGGAAATTTGGGTGTTGGGAAGACACACAGCCAGAACAGGAGACCCAGACTGACCAAAGGGGAATTCCAGACCACGTGACATCAAGCTCAGTGTACAAAGTGAGGGAAGGAAGGGAGGGACGTTTGCAGTGATGGTGTTTGTCTTCCCAAGTGACCATTACCTGTGATGGGGCCCTGCTCTCCTGGAGATGGCAGAACTCCTGCCTGCCCATGGGAAGCAGGGACTTAATTCCTTGCTTTGTTTTGCTTCTGAAAACAGCTTTTACTTTCCTATTCAACTGTCTACATGTCCACCCATGAGTATTCCAGCTTTTACTCTTCTCATTCTGTCCCTGATCCTGCTGGTGGAGGGTGAGCAAGAGGCTGCCTGGGGCTTGGCTGCTGGCTGGGGTTACACCATGACATCCCTCTAGTGTCAGAGCCATGTGCTAGTCCTGGTGTTTAGGGCATCTGTATCGCCTTTGCATTCAGAACAACCTGTGATCTTAAACATCCTCAAGTTCTTTCACACATGTAAAAATGACTGCTGTGAAAAATTGTATTTGTATTTGTATTTATGCTCTTTAAAATTCCTAGAAGTTCTGTATCTCCTCACATATTTAAATATATTGAGTTTCCAATACCAGGATACAAAATACAGTCCATGTGTTGGACTCCAGTTATTGAGGATTTTCAGTCCTCTAGGACATTGTGCCTGACCTCTGTCTGACAATCCAAAAGACCTGGATTTCCCAGGAGTCCTTTCCTATACCTGGTACCTGAGTGAGGTGTCTGAGAGGGTCTCACACTTCTCAAAGTTCTATCAGCACCTTTGTTTCAGCAACAGAATCCCATTCCTCCAGTGGGATGCACCTCCCTGGGTTCAGGTGTCAGTGATGCCAACATCCATGCTGAAGCTTGTTGCCTGTTCAGTGGAGACCCATTGGATAGTCAGTGACATTTAGAGCATGATTCAATCAACCAAATGTCAACACCAGTTATAAAAGCCAACAGACTATGGTCTAACCTTCTTTGATTAGTATGGGAGCCCCTGGTGAGTTGTGCATATGGACACATCTGGGTAAGGTATGTCTATACCCAAATGAGACATGGTATTTCCATGTCGGTTTGAGGCGCTTAGTGGTTTTTTTTCTCCTCTCTCTTTTTTCTCCCTCCCAAACACACTCCTCAGTGCTGGAAGCCATGGATGAAGAATTGGTTCCCCATTTCTTTAGGATCACCAATGAGCCGCCCTTGTGCCTGTGGACTGCAGGTCTCAGTTCTTTGTGAACCAAATGTGTGTGTGGCAGGGAAGGAGCAATGAAGGAGAGGACACAATTGATGTGTCCTGACCATTGATGTAGAGCTCTTCTTTGAGCTTCATTCTTGCTGCTGACTACCCAATTTAAAAAGAATTTTAATGACAAAATAACCAGGCCATTTTCTGATTATTACCTCTACAAGTTAGAAGAGAGGCACGGTGATAGGAGGTTTCATATTATAGTTAAGAAACTTATTTTTGTCTTGATTGTTTCTCTCTAGCTTTCTCACTTTTGTTTCTTGCAATTATTTTGATTAAATTTACTTCATGATCTTATTTTTTTCCTTGAAAACCTAATAGCAGGCCTAAAAATAATCACAGCTGATAGGGCAAAGAATTGTTGTAGGGTTTACTGGATTCTTTTTTTCCCCTTAAAAGTTATAGTTGTAGGACTTTAAATACTACATAAAACACCAAAATTACTCTGAAATGGTGTAAGAAAATGCTGCCCTAAATTAGAAATTTACATCTATTCTCGCCTCTATGTACTGATCCATTTTTAAAGCACTTTCAAGATTTGTTGTTATTTTGAGGCTAGAAAATAGACTCTAGTTCTCTTGTGAAAGGAGATATTGTATTCCTACTGTTTGATAAAAGCAAGAGAAAAGGAATTCAGTTCTGTCACAAAAGAAATAATAAAAATAATCTCTTCTTGGTGAAACTGCAAGGTCAGTTCATTTCCTTACATTGATAGAAGTGGTCACTTCCTCCGTCTTTTTGTCTTTCTGAAATATTTTCTTTTGTCTGATCCTGCTGTTGTGAGTTAGCTCTGTTAAATCCTTATCTGTCTTTTGTAATGTGAATATCAGCTCTTTTCAGGGCTCGCATGTATAGGGATGTATCCATAAAGCCAGGGGTTTTTTGCTTTGTTTTTTAAAAAAGACTTTTTATTCATAGTGCATTTATTATGTTTTTTACTACTGGTTATGTTGCAAGAGAGCTGAGACCCTCCAGTGAGGATCATTTCTCAGTGAAAGGTGCAGTACATTTTCCTCATTAGCTATGCCTTATCTATGAAAAATACAACCTGGTGTCCCAGGCATTAGAAAAGCCCAGGTAAAAGGTCAACACTGGAGCAGGAGGAAGGCTGCATGTTCAGACTGAACATCTTTACACTTTGTAGAGATGTAAATTAACGTCAGATGCATACAATGAGGCACCCACAAATAGCTGAAGGTCTTGGTGTTCTGGCCAGGCCTGGTAATTTGTCACAGGAAGCACAGGTGGGAGGGCATTCTTGAAGGGACTTTAAAGAGGGACTTTAAAGAGGGATGGACCTTAGAATTTATTCCTGCGTTGTAGGTTAGACTTAAAGAATCTTGTTGAAAAGCACATAAGGGATGCTATAAAAGAGTTGTGTGAACAGGAGAGACCTGGGAAGAGGGAGGTCATGAAAATGTACAAGGGCAAGTGCAACTATTTTTGTACAGGTAAAGATGCAGAGGTAACCTCCATCTGATGTCAGTGACTCACAGAGGAATTGTGAAGGGACTCAAGAAAATAGGTGTAGTGCCTATAAAAAGCTAATAGCATATCAGAGAACAGATTTAAGAGCAGGGCAGCAATCAGGAAGCCAGGGGTGAAATCCAATCATTCTTTCTGCATTGCATGTGGGAAGGATGGCTTGGATAAGAGGCCAAAGTGACCCATTTTGTGGCAGCTACATTTAGCTGTTAGCACGGGGAGAAGCACCACAGACAAAGGTTGGTGGAAGGGACATGCCCAGGGTTGAGAAGTGTGTTTTCAGGATCTAGTCAAAAGTGGTTGAGTAAAATAATGGACAGTGCAGAGGCTGAGCTTCTGAGGACTTCACAGAAGTGAGAAGATAGTAAAGCAAAATTGTAGAATTTAAGAAATGAAAAGAATAAAAGCGTGAGTAGAAAAGGGGAAAGACGAAACTGGGGTTACAGGATACTTGTTTACAGAGAGCAGAAAAAGCCTGATTTTAAGAAATAAAGTTCCTGTGTGAAGTGTCTGAGGGGTCGTGGCAGATGAGTAGAAAATAAACACTTGGGGTTTATTGTGACTAACAGCTCTGCAGTCCTAAAACAGCAGAGCAGAAAGAAGGAGCCATGGACAACTGTAAACTGTCTAGAATCCAGAGAGAGCTCAACGCCTCCTGTAAACACAAATAGATCTGCCTACCACACATTTTATTTATCCTGTGGAGTCTTAAAGTACAAGAATGGCATTTCAAAACCAGTATTTCATGACTGAGAAAAGCATCACTGTGGGTTCTTGCCTGACAATAGAGCCAGACTCCCCAGCGTTTACAGGAGATATCTCAAGGTCATTTGCAGCAGAGACCGGGCACTTTCAGTCTCTCTCTGCCTTTTGACTTCAGCTCCTGTTTCAGTGACATCCTCTGTTGGTTTGGGTAATGGTAAGTGGCAGAGTGGCCAGGAGCTGCTGCCTCCCCCGTGCAGGGCACGCCGTGTGCTCGCTCTAATTGCGCACTGGGGCTGCTGCGCTGTCCCTTGCAGTGAGCACAGATCAGAAGCCAATTGTCCATTCTAATCAGATTTACACAGAATATATGCTAGGTGAAGTTTCAAGTGACTGGAATTAGCTCACGCACAGCAAACATTTCAGGTCTAATCTGATCATTTTAAGTGAAAACTAGTGAGCTCTAACTGTAGGGAAGAGAAAATGCCGTGCGATAATCGATAAACCAGCAATGATCTGAGAGAGGGGACCAAAGAGTCCGATTAATCATCCTACCAGCTGACCAGATTTATGACATAAAGCACATTAATCACATACCTTCAGAAAAAAATGGGCTTTATACTATGCAAACGTTACCCACAGCCTTTGCTGTGGTAATTTAATTTGTGAAGATTTCCTCTGAGACAACAATAGGATGTGCTACAGCTGAAACATATACAAATATTCATAATTATTTTCAAAAATTGTATTATTATCTTCCTGGGCATCTTTTCTTGAAGTGGCTGTCTCTTGTGACTTGGCTGTACATTCTGTTTCTCAATGCTTACACCGGAGTGAGAAGATGTAACATGGACTCTTCACTGGAATTTAATTTCTCAACACAAATCTTGTTCTCATCACAGTAATAAAAACAAGCTTTGTTTCCAGATTGATTTTTTTCCTTTAGTTTGTTACCAGAATGTCTCCCTGCATGGAGTTTTTAGAAGTACTTTTACAGAGAGATTGATTTTTTTCTTACATGAAGCCTCGGTTTTCAAGGTACCAATGTGTTCTCTCTCCCCTCATTACACTGATACTTTCATTGAAGGAGAAAAGAAGGAAGAGAATGTCCTGTTCCAGTAAGAGTTTTTAAATCCTTAAGTATGTACACCTAAAGGTCTTTTAGGTTTGTTGTGGCTAGCACAGATTTTACTTTTGTGTGGATCAAGTTCAATACTTCACCTCCCAAAGAAAGGCCAGAGCTGCCCTCTACCAGAGGGCACGTGCTAACAATTTAAGTCAAATTTACCTAGATACTATGCATTTGGCAAAGGGAGTGTTTCAACAAGGCTAATTACAACTTTTCCATAAACCCAAACAAAATACTTAATAGGAATTGAAAAAAAAAAAAATCAAAAATCAAAAAATCCCAAAAAATCTGCTGGAAACAGTGTGGATCTCTGTATGCTAGTTCAGACCAGCAGAAGGTGTATTTTTCTTAACTAAACAATGTAAGTTAATGAATCAAAGAGAAGAAAGAGATAATGAAATAGAATATTTTTTATTATATTCATAAACATGTCTAGTTCTCTGAATTTTCCCTCCTTGGCCATTTTGGCTTGCCATTAGTACATTGTCTGTGTTATCCTGCCAGGAGGGAATTCAGCAAACCCTTTCCTCCTGAATGCATTGTGAAAATCAAAAAAACCTCACACTGATAAACCAAGTAAAGATTAAGGATGCATTTCAGGCATTGGAGAAGTCCTAGCAGACAGCATCCACGTGGGTCCTTGTGTTTTGCTGCTCAAACAGCCACATTAAAAATAAAGTGATGTATTGCCCTCATGTGATGGCAATACTGTGCTGGTACTGGGGTTGTGCCAATGCAGTCTTTCTCACACAAAAACTTGGGGATAAAGTTCTATTCTCAATGTGTTTTCTTCCTGTTTTCTCTGCTTCACATCTTCTGTTTTTTTCAAACTGCTTTACATTTGTCAATAGCTTTTAAAAGTTATTATTTTTTTATTACTTCAGTTTAAATCTAGGTTTGGTAAAAGGCCAAACTTGTGGCCAGAAAATTCTCTGCCAAAAGGGAATATCTCCTAACAACAAGAACAAACATTATTACCCATCTATAGGGAAGGAGCTGAGTTATAGTCAGATAAAGAGTTTTACCTAATATTGGAGAAAAACTCCTCTATGACAGCCAAAACTGAACAAAAGAGAGGAACTGCCCATTTTTTCCTTTCTGTATTGCCAGAAATATTCTTTACATGGCATTCCCATACATTTTTGTCATGTCTGTGCTCTTGCCTGTTCACCTTCTCCTGTACCAATTCAAAACACCGCTGTAAAAATTAATTTCCTTTTGTGGCCCTTCTGATTTCCCTCCACATTTGAGCTCCCCCCTCTCCATGGCATCAAGTACTGCTTCTGTCTGTACTTCCAAGCTCCTTCAGAGCCCAGACTTTGACCATGCTATATCAAGATGACAGTTCTTGATTTGAGCCTGGATCTGAGCTGTCCAAGCCCACTGTTTATTTTGGAGTGTCTCCCTCTAAAAATTCCCAAAGCCACTTCATTTCCCTCCTTCAAATCCCACCTTAAATTCCTCTGGTGTGCATGACAAGCTCGGTGCTGCTGGGCTGCAGTTGTGCAGAGCCTGGTGTCCATGCTCTGGCTCCTCCTGCTCTCCCATCTGTCTGCATCCCTTGCTTCCCACTGGGAGCTCTCCCAGCACCAAACACAACTTTGCCTCCTGGTGGCAAAGCCTGTGGAACAAGAGGGACATGGATCATGAGAGTGGCGCCTATTTCTAAAACACTGCAAATAGTAAATCAATGTCATAACACCAGCAACTAATTTAATCAGTAACACCAGAACTAAAAGCAGTAAACCACTGCCACTGAACCTTAGTCCAAGCTAAGGACAGTGATAAAAACACTTAACATCTTTAATATTTTGCTCATCCATTAGTTCAACCTGATGCAGGATTTTGTTTTTGTGGCAGCCTTGCAGGATTGGCCTGTGTTTGATATCACATCCTTTCCAACCTCCAAATGCTTCTGCTGTTGCAATCACTTATTTGAGGGATGATCTATTTGACTGCTGAATACTCTAATGATAAGATAGCTTGTGGAAATAGAAGCCTGGCCAAAAGATTTCTCTTCTGACAGCATCCTCTGCCAATGAGCATCCGCAAAAGCTGTCCTGACAGGGCAGATACATGCACATTGCTCTCAGATTCCAGTAAACCTGAAATTAAGTCCCCCAATATTCAGCACTGGAGTTCAAACTATCCATGAGGGTCAGTTCAATGGCAGTGGTGGTAGGGCACTACAGCACACAGGACCTGCCATTCTCCCATGAGTTGTTTGCACAAGTCAGGCATGTAAAATCACTGACATTAATTTAATTAGTTCGTTTTCAGGAGATTAGTCTCACCATGAGTTGGATTATTCCAAACATATGGAGACCCAGTCTGGCTATGAAGTATGTAAAAGAATGGCAGAGATTTGGGAATGCTGACTTTTTGAGCTGAGTGAATCTCGTGTTAAATAATTTAACTCTTCATGCCACTGTTGGGACTGGTTTGTTGTTTGGTTTTGAGGAGGTTTTGTAACTTATTTCTATGCCTGTCACTGCAGGTAACTCCAGTTTAGGTCTGTAACAAAGCACAGTGGAGTCCAGGATTGTGTATATTTGTGAAAAATCAGATTTATAACAATAGAATGTGGGAAACGTCAGACCTTGGAACAAATGTAGACTAATGGTGAGGTTTGGTCATTTATTCTAGCAATACAGGAAAATCTTGAGAATAAACGAGAGTGCACATAGCACATGAAATTCTCTGAGATTAGGGCTCACTGAACTCAAATTTCAGGGATAAAAATCTCAGTGACATCCAAGTGAGTGAGAGGTCTCACCTGTTGGTTTCTTTGGGGTTCTTTGGGGCTTTCTTGAGGTGTGGTTTTTTTCTGGTGGTTTTAGTTTGTTTGTTTGATTGATTGTTTGGGTTTCTTGATTGTGTGTAGTTTTTTGTTTGGTAGTTTTTTGGGGCTTTTTTTGTTATGATTTTTTAGCACTTTAGAGCTCATTCCATGGAAAGGATTAGAGGCCTAACTGCTCCAAAATTGCAATCATAGATCTTAGGCTAAGCAGCTCCTCAGTTGGTAACCAAATTCAGAAGGAACAGAAAATACCATTTTTTTTTGACATTTTCAGTAGTGCCCAAGGTCAACCATCATGTATCCACTGTGAACAATCAGTCTCTATCTCACCATTGTTCCTTGTTTAAATTCACAATGAGGACATTGTTATACCATCCACCCTGTTACCCCTGAGGCCCATCTGCAAAGACATTTTAGAGGACAAGGAGATTTGTACAGAACATTTTACCCTGTAGTCTATTGATTAGAATAAATTCCAGACTTGCAAGATTTTAGTGTCACCTCTGCCCTCTGCCTGAGATCTCTAACTCTTAGGAAAGAATGTGGACCACAACAGGAAGAAATTGTATTTGGAGGAAATCTTTACAATTTCCATATATTCTGCTGGAGCTCATTCCCTTTTTAAGGAAAAGTTAAGTAATAGTTGAGTAGTAGTAGTAGTAGTAGTAACAGTATCTATTAATTTCAGCAACCATTAGTATTCAGTGTCTTTCTCTTCCTGACTGGTGACTCAGCCTCTGTGTTTGCAGAATACTTCTCATGAGTTTTATCTCTTGGTGGTCTAATGAATATTCAGGGAATCTGGCCAAAGTGGAAAAGCTTAAATGGGAAAACTTTACAGCTTTCTTCCTCCAGGCTCCAGGGCTCCCCTTCAGGTGCTTTCTCACAAATCATGGGATTTTATGGCAAACAAGGGAATGAATGTCCACAGATGGAATAGGCACGTGAGGCTGGATCATCTGTGAGGCTGGGGATTGTTTAGCCATGGAGAAGAAGAAGGTGACTCTGAGTTTCTCAGGACAGTCTGGTTCAGGTGTGCAGTTCCCTAAAGCCTGGAGTTAATTGTGTGTTTAGTGCGGGTGGCATGGCTCACTCTAACCCTTTCCTCACGATTTTTGGTACATACAGGAGGATGGTGGGGGACAGGGCTCAGTTCACAACTCTTTGGATCCTTTCAAACAATTGGCTCCTTGCCTGGTGAAAGCAATGTCAGTTCCAGGTGCAGTGTTAAAGCTGTCTCACTTTGGACACATTTTCTACAGCCTCATGTTGTACCAGTTTGGGGTTAGTTCTACCTCTGTGTCAAATGGTTCAGTCACTGAAGTCACACTTCTCTTACACTGAAGTAATCGTGTTTAAAGCTGGTGGTAATAAAATATTGTGTTTCACAAGCTTACAAATAGATGCAGTCCATGTTCTTCAATGGGCCACACTTTATTTATTTTTTTTTTACAAAGAATTTACCCCTTTTTAAAAGTGCTCAAGTATCACATAGTTGTGCTACGAAACACACAGCTGATATCACTGACTTTTCATCTTTACTGCCCTTAAAATAAAACATAAATTATTCTTTAGCAATATGATTTCAACCAACAGAAAGTTTGGGGAGTAGTTCAAGAGCTCAGGTGGGATAAGATACAAAGTTTTAAATTATCTCCTCTAACTTCTTATTCCATGAATCTACAGAAAACTGATATTACTCAGCCTTACTCCCGACGATAATATAAAATCAAAAGGGGGTTTAATATATTTTATTGAACACAAGGAAACCTATTTCAAAAGAGAGGAAAGGATAAATCTTCTGCAGGCTCACCACAGGCTCCCATTACGAGGTAGTTAACCCATTAGTTTTATTTCAAAATAGATCATAATTAATCACAGCTATTGTTCAGGTGTTCTGAAAGCTGACCATTTTCAGTGGTTTTGCAAGATTTGAAAAAGGTTTCCTGCACACCCAGCTCTCTGTTCAGCTGTACCAGCAAAAGTACCTGTTACTGAAAGAGGAAGCTGTCAGGCCCTTCTCAGCTGTTTGTCAGGATAATTCAATTGATGTTCCACCTAGAACCCTGCAGGACCACAGCTGCTGCAGTGGATAGACCTTCGTTAAGCCTTGAGTGACTTAACAAGCTGTGCTAATGAAACAGGGGTTTAATGAGGTGCTTTTAGCTAAGTTCAATGTATTTTTCCTCTTCATCTCAGCCCTACATTTCCTGAATTTTTTACAATATAGCTTAAAAAGTCCCTTCATTTTTCAGCTAGAATGACCCTTGATATCTCGTTAATAGTTGAATGTATAATATTCAGCTATTCCAATCAGCTTCAGCAGTGGCTGTTGCCCTTCTCTAAGCAGGAGCAGCTTGCCAGGTTAAGGATCACAATACTGGACTGAAGCCCTTTAGCCTGTCTCATGGTAGCTCACAAGTCCTTTGCTCTCAAATTAGCTTTAAAATTATACCTTTGATAAGTGATATGTCTCATCTTTCACAGTGCCATGTAGCATTTAGGAAGCTGTGTCACTTTTTTAATGACAAATATTAAAACCAAGCTCTTTGATTCCAGAAATCAACATGTTTACTTACCAGCTCCTCTGTTTGATCCAGATTCACACAGTCATTAGCAGAGATAATGACAAATTGCCCCGTGTGACTGGGATGTGAGCTGAAGCCTCAAACAACACAGAAGCAGCACTCAGATCACCCAGCATAACTACCTTACTTGAAAGCTACTCTAATTTTATAAAGCAAGTTGTCAAATCGATGTCTCTGCTGTCAAACAAAAATATAATTTTAAAGGAATGCCTCAAAAATCCATAGAGGAAATGTGAGTCCAGCATGACATTTGTTTGATTTCATTCCTCAGGCGATGCCATAAAAATTGATCAGACCACATTTAATGGAGAAATCATTGAAGTCTAATTCAACCAGCTCCAGAAATATTTATGAAGAACAGTTTAAAACCACTGATATGATACAGGATGATGCTTGTTGTAGTATTATTAATAGCTAGGAAGATGCAGTTTCAACACAGGATTTCCATAGGAACTCAGTGATACATTTTCAGCTGCTTTTGTACAATGAATTGTTATTAAAACAGCACAACCTTCCAAATTGCTGTTAGCTAAAGATGGGCTTTGTATGACCTGATATTTATCCATTTTGACCTTTAATGCCTTTTACAGTAATTGTTGATCCAATAAAAATCTACTTTATCAGTCTTGTCCTGGTAGAAATGACTGCAAGCTTTTGCTAGTCAGCCCCGTGGCAGTCTGCTGCTTAAAATCCTGATTTTGTTTAACTCATTCTTCCCCATGTAGAATCACAGAATGGTTTGGGTTCAAAGGGACCTTGAAGATCATCCCATCCCAACTCCCTGCCATGGTCAGGGACATTTTCCACTATCCCAGGTTGCTCCAAGCCCCATCCAGCCTGGTCTTGAACACTGCCAGGGATGGGGCATCCACAACTTCTCTGTACCAGGGCCTCACCACCCTCATAGTAAAACATTTCTTCCTAATACCTAATTTAAACCTATTCTCTTTCTGTTTAAAGCCATTCCCCCTTGTCCTGTCAGTACATGCTCTTGTAAATAGTCTCTCTCCATATGTTGGCCCTCTCTGGTCTGTGATGAATTGCACTGAATGATCTGCATGTAAATGTCCAGCAGCAATTAATGTGCTGATAAAGAATGATTGCCATTTTCTAATACTACAGGTCTGTGTGAAATCTTTGCAACCAGGATGCAAACATATTAGTCAATATGGGGAGTTCTGATAAAGGCAACAGAATTTTTAGCTTGTTGAAAAGCCTCCTTGGAGTTCCTTATTTGTTTTAGTTACTCTTTTGTTCTCCTCCCTTCATTAAAATTTTTATACATCATTGCAGAAAAAAGGAAAAAAAAAACTTCCAAGCCCTAAAAAGTGAAACTGTCTTTTTCTCTAAAGGATTGTGATCCTTGAGGCCACCTGCCAGAACTGTGGCTCAGCAGAGCCTCTCTTGAAGGAAGAGAATTCTCTGTAATTTGACACAGGCTGCAACTCCTTCAGCACAAACTGGACCAACACAATGCTCTTTTCTTCTTCACAGCTGTGATAGCCCACGAGGCTGGAGAGGAAGGTCCTTGAAGGGGGAGCCTTTTCTATACCTAAGCAGTGCCAGCAAAGGCTCACAGGGGAGATGAAGGCTTGTTCCTAATCTAAGGACCACAGAGTTATGGACATTGAAGCCTATATACATGCACATACACAGACAAAATACAAATAATAAATATGGTCTGGAAAATATAGTCTGGACTAATAAATTCTGGATTCCCAGATTCCCTGATGTGTCTCTATGTTCTTCTTAGCAGAACAGCAGCTTGTCTGAAAGATAGGTGAAGATAAGTGATATTACATTAAAAAAATCAAAAATTTAACATTTAACTTTATGATTTCATCTCTTGTCTCTGTACAATCAGGTAAACCCCTTGCAGAGAAAACTGGCTGTTAATTGGCAGGAATTTTATGAACATAATGGTTTTTCATTTTGAGTTTTTCAACGTGCAAAGTACCTCCATGCAAGTTTCTCTCAGTGGCCAAAGATGCCACACACCCAAGTGTGCAGAACTGCAAATTGACTCGCTTGGGACTGCACACAGCAGATTTACCTCTCTTGAGGTAAATCCCAGCTGTGAGAGGGCTTCACAGATCTTTCCAGCCAGGTTCTGTAATGATGGGTCCTGGCATATTCCAGATATCCTGATCTCATATCCTTCATGTTAAGAGGAAAACTGAGGAACAAGATGCCAAACCCAAGCTTGCAGGGTGGTTCATCAGCTCTTTTTGGGGTCACAGAGATGCAGTGGGATGGTCCAAGACCCAGAAGCACATTGGGAAGTGAGACTATAATGAGAGAAAATATGTGTAGGTTGCATTAAGGCTGTGAGACAGAAGGAATTCCCTTTCCATGGGATGTGCAGGGGCTGAAATCACTTTAAAAGCAGAGTTAACAAACTCTGTGAGGAGAGTAGATAACTGAAAGCAGAATGTAAGAGGACATTTTCTCACTCAAGGATCCCAGAGTGATGACGAATTGGGGACATGTAGCTGCCATGGGTGACATTGTGGGGAGAAATATTTTTCTTAGGCTTTCTATGCATGTACTGTTATTCAACCTTAGTTCTTTGTCCCCAGAATCACTATCTGCTGCCCTCTCTCTAAAACTAAAAATTCTCCTTGTGTTATTGAGAAATGTACCCATGGGAAGGGAATCAGGAAGCAGGGAATGTGGAGCGGGGATTTTTTGGCCCTGTGTCATGGTGAGGGCTCCAAGCAATAATCTGTGAAGTTTACATCAAACCCTCTTATATCTCAGGCTGGCACTTTCTGCCACCAAGAACTCTTGTGTTCAAAAATATGCATAAACCCCACTTTTATTTGATTGGGATAATTTGAAGGAAACCTCTGGTCCACAGAGGTAGCTTATGCAGGATTTATCCACCTTGTGTTGACTGCTGTTTTCAGTGGAACTGGATGATTTTGTGCCTTTGGCAAGAGTTTCTTAGAATCTTTTTAATGCTGAAAATCCCATTAATGTGTGAAGGGCTGAGCAGACAGATTTACCTGTTGCTTGCCCAGGAATATGTGAGAATGAGAGTAGCTTTGCACCTCTCTAATGTGAAGGATTTTGAGAAGAAACTTCTCCCGGGAATTGGATGCAGTCACCTTCCAACTGATCCTGCTGCAAACATTGGAGACATCTGTGAGCTTTTCTGTAGAACTGTGAAACAGTTAGGGGTGGATTAATGGGCTGAATTAAATGTTGTCATGACTTGTAAAGTCAGTTTACTCAGGCTGTAATTATAATCTGCCTGAAAGGATGGGAGCTGGGAGGTGTTTCTGTGGGCCCTGGTGGGAAGCAGCAGGCTCAGGAGGAGTGGGAGGGATGCTGGATCCTGGCAGCGCCAACAGTGGCTCCTGCACTGGGGGAAATTCTCCTTGAGCACAGCCAGAAGTGCATCTCTCACTGGAGCATGAAGATTTGCACTTGTTAATGCTGATGAACAGAGAAAAGAAGCAGCAATTTGCTGGAAAATTGAGGTTTTGGTGACAGAGAGAGATAAAATAATTCACAAATGCTTGTTGAATTTCATACTGGTTTCTTTTAAAGTGTGCTACATTGTAAACTGCTAAGTTTTCTTTCCCTTCCATATTTTTTCTAGCAATAATGATTTAAGGAGATAAGCAGTAAAATCTTATAAAGAATAAATCTTTTGTTTTACCAAATAGTACATCTAGAAAAAAAACATTGTGCAGCATATAATAACTGGTATATATATAGTTTTAAATTTAAAGAAAATTATTTTTATACCACTTTTGTTTTTCCAAGACCCAAGATGATCACATTTATTTTTCATTTTGACTCAAATTACTTTTTACAATTATTAAATTCAACATCAAACTATAAATAATATACTTCATCCAGCTCCATACCTACTGTTTCAACTCTGTTATTAATTCATAAATCACTGAAAACTGGATTTAAGAGTACTTATTTCTAAACTTGTAGTGCAATTTTTTAACAGTTTTAGCCAAATAAAAAAGACAAGGAATTAAAAAATCTATACAGATGTGTTACCATTAAAAAAATGATATGCCAAAATAAGGAAAAATATTTCTTTTATGTAAATTTCATTAAATAAACTCTAAAAAGTTATATTTATTCCACAAATGACAATTCTCCCCCACAGCCTATTTTTCCAGACCAGATGATTAAAAAATTTTCAATACAGAGGAATACTGCTGGCTTTGCTCATTAGTATCTGGTCTCAAATAATTTAGATCTGTGCAGTTCTATGCTGAGAAACTTGAGTGGTTTCATGTCATATTTCAGCAGGAATTTTCAGGATTAATAAGGTTTTTTGCTTAATTCATCAAGGGAAAGTTTTCAAAAATGTCTTAAGTCACTTTTGCCAGCTACACTTAGTAACCCTGGATCATCAGCCTATGAAGTCTGGATTTTTTCTTGAGCATTTCTGTTATTTTTAAGAGAAATCAAATCAAGAAGTTTCATTCTAACAGCCCAAATTCAGTTTCCTTCCGTACAGGTGAGTTGAATCTCCACTTTTTTGTGAACTAAGAAAACTGATGATAAGGCTGATTCAAAGTAGAAAATATTTAATCAAATGTAACTTGATTATACAGTCTGGAATGGTCTATTTAAAGTTACAAGCTTCATAATCCAGAAATTTATCAGTGATACTAAAGTTAGGACGTCTGTGTTGTGACATTTCTCACTAACTGTAACATTTCCCTCTCTCTTCCTGCATTCCCAGAAGTTTGTTTGAAGCATCATGCCCAGGGAAACACTGGGAAATGAGCTTCACTGGGAAATTTACCCATCCACAGTGAAGGGTGATGTGACCACTGAAGTCAGGGAACTGAAATCTGAATGCCAAACTTTCACCAGGCAAAGTGAAACTGGATGTCACATAAACATCTGTCTCAAATCATCCCCAATGTATTAATGGCATTGAATAATAGTATATTTCAGTTTAATTTTATCAAAATGTAGACCAATTATGAACTAAGGCCATGCAATCAGACACCAGATTTATGGATCAGTCAGTTTAGGGACAGTGGCTCAAACTGTGACATTGGTACAGCTTTTCTTACCTACAAGTCAAGAATTCAGCCTCTGATCATTTTCATGTTTCCTACCCTGGAGCTACAGATGCACCTGCATCTGTACAGACTCTTTATGGTTCAATGAAGGGATAGTGAGATTTGGGAGCAATAATTTGTCATACTAAATGACAAACTGTTTATCTAAAAGAACATTGCAATCATTCTTAAGGCCTTTAGCAATGTGGACACAAACTGAAATGGAGAGAACACATTGTCCTGCTGCTCTATGTTCACTGTTAAACCCTCAAACCTTTAGAGTTTCCGCAGTTTCCTTAGTTTTCTGAGAGATGAGAACATTCTTTGTTCTTATCTAGTCTAAATAAAATATTGCTAATCATTAGCAATGCATTGTTAACTAGAAATTAGAGAAAAATAGCTGTTTGTGGGAGCAGCAGAGGATGCTGCTTTTGTGCTCCTTTCTCATGAAGGGAAAGAGAATGACAAGAAAGTTGCAGGATTTGGGAAAAGGGCTGAAAAAATGTGCAGATGATTGAATCAAGGAGAGATCATGGATTAACAAATAATATGTTGGGAATCTCCTCTCCTTCACTGAGTTTGGACGCATAGTACATTGAGCCCAGCCATGGAAAGGCAAGGAAAGCCTTCAGTTTCCAAATGAGACCCAACAGCCATGGAAGGAGCAGAAACCTGGACTGCAGTCACTGGAAGAGGTTTGGTGGTTCCACAGAGCACCTGAACTGCTGCAATGGCTGGGCCCACTCTGCCAGTCCAAAGGACTCCCAAATTTTAGTTGCTTTAGGGATAGGTCAGCAAGTGACCAGCTAAGAGAATAATCCAAGGTAATGTGGGAAGACACTGAACTCTGAGAGGTGAATCCTCTATGACTCATGAATCTGTGGCAGAATATCATTTAGAGATGCAAAGTGAAGAAAGGGAGACTATCAGGAATGGTTGGTAACCCACACTGAGAGCATGAACTTCAAAAAAAATTTGGCCAATAATGTGTAATTTTAAAATTTTGCCCAGGATTATTACTCCTGTACATTTTGCATTTCCATCTGGATAAAACATTTATCATGTGCCCAATTTATGAATGCATTTTACATTAGAAATATGTAACGCCCTCAAAAAACAAAGGAGAGTTTCAGGTAAGTGCACGAGGTGACCTCTGCAGAACAGCTGTTCCAGGCAGGTCTCTGCAGGCACCTCTTTCCTCTGTACTTACCAGCCTGTAAAACAGCAATCTCAGCCCAATAACCTGCAGGCAGGACCACTGGTACAAACTCTTCTTCTGAATAGAGGTGACTGCTCCATCCCATTATTTTTGTTTATAGACAGCTCAAGGCTCACATGAATATTTTCTGTTGGATGTTTATAGCTGAGGTTTAGTATGTGGCTAAATTTAGTCTAATAGTTCCTTCATCCCCAGTCTGCATCATGACATGGCAAGGCTTTTGAAGAGTAAGTAGGCCATCCAAAACAAAGGCAGAAAATTAAATTCAGCATCCTTAATGTGTGGTGTTTTCCAAAGCTTCTGCTACTTTCATGACATCTCACCAGAGCTATTTCTGTCTGTGGGGAGTTAGGAAAAAGAACACATATTGTACAGAGAGCAGGGTGTTAAATTTATGCTAAGTGAAGAAGAGTGCTATCTCAAAAAATATTTATTTCATAGTTTTTGCCTCGAGGACTGTGCTTTGTTACATCCTTAAGGAAAGCAGAGCTGTATTAGCATCAGGTTTAAAATTCTTATAAATATTAAGAACAGGTTACATCTGGAACTTTTATATAAAGTAGCACATCAAGCTCATTATTTTGTGTAGAAAGAAAGGACACACCTTTACTGCACTGTCTGTTCTTCAGCCAGACTTAAAAACTAGAAACAAAAAACAGCTTAAAGGAAAGAGAGATGTGGAAAGGAAGCAGAAGGATGCTGCACTAGCTCTTTGAGTATTTTCTTTGTTTTGCATGAAATATAATTCTTTTGTAAGGGACTTGAATAGTTACAGCAAAATTGTGGTAGTTCAGAGTGCAAAGGAAAATTATCTGTATCTGCTGCAATAGGTTGCTGGAGTGCAAGCAGCTCCTGGCTCCACTTGAGTTTAAAATACTCCTTTGCAAAGGAACTTAAGGAAGATTTAAGGACATGAAACAAAGAATTTCTATGTTAAAAACTTATACACTAAAAAGCAATCTTGTCTGCAAGGACATCTAATTACAATGCACGTATCATTTTAGCAGTGGTGTGGTTTGGTCTCAAGTAGCAGCTCTCTGCTCTTCAGGAAGGTGTTTTTAAAGGGATCTCACAGCAGCAGGCTGGGCTGAAGTGAAATATTCTCCCCCAGTCCCTCCCGCAGCCGTATGGATGCCAATATCGTGAACTGATTACTGAAAGTGAGACTTGGTAGGTGTCAGAGCAGAACAATTTTATTTTTTTAGCTCTGATCATATGTATGTAGGCATAATTTAACAAGAAGCAGCCAAAACAATCTCAAAACTCTTCGTTGTCTAAAGTTCAGGGGGTGGGGTGGGTTTTTCTTTTTTACTTCTTCTCAGGAGTTTTCATTCTCTGATATGTTCCTTTGTACAGCTTACATTGTCAGATAAATGCTTCATGCATACTTCCTCTAGTTTCTTAAACAGAGGCAGAATTCTATGTTGAAATCATTTTTCACTATAACTTTCTTATTATGAGGCACTGAAGGTTGGATCCTGGCTCTCCAGGTGAGATGGGCAAGCACTCATGTGCAAGCATCTTCACCAAAAGGATGCCAGGATGTAGCCTCTACCCATAGAGGATGTTTAAAAATATTAAACACTAATGAATTTGGATTTGCATTTGACTCAGGCCTACTCCAGTTCTTCCTCTGATAGCCACTTTTCTCTCGAAATTAATATATTGTGGCAAAAATAAAATCCATCCTCCTATGTCCTACTCTCTTAATGAAATAAAAATCACTGACCCTACCTGTGCCTTTTCCAACAGACAGCTCTCTGTATTTTGTTCTTCAAAGCCAGGATAAGGGTTCTACACCTTCCTTGGCAGTCTGGGCAGAAGCCTGGCTGAAAGATAACCACCAGAACAAACTTTAAGACTTTTGTTGATTCAGTCTACTCAGAAACTCCCAAAATTTTTAAGCCCAACCTCTAAAGCAGTTGTCTTTTCAGTTTTATACATGTACAAAGACTGTGAGATGCTCAGCTGTCCCACTGTGCTGCTTGTATTTAGTTGATTGTTCTGCTCTTTCTTCTTTTTATTTTTTTGGGGATTTTTTTTTTTTTTGATTGGTAAAGCCTGGGGCATGGAGGAGGGAGTTTCTTTACTTCATCCATTTACTTTGTATACAGTGAAAGAGGGATGTTACTCATTTTTTTCCTCCTCAAGCCTGGGCTAAAGATGTAACTCAGGAGTGCCCTCAAGTTCATGAGCTGACAATGGACCTTTTCTGGCTATTCCTCAACCCTGTAGCCATTTTATTTTGACATTGCTCAGCCACAGAGAGCAGAATAATGCTTCATTCTTTCACAGCTCATGGTGTTTGCTGAGTTTAAATGTGGAACTACATTTTCCTGAGAGTAAGCAGAATTTTTTCTCATATCTAGTGTATTTTGAGTGTTGTTCTTTCTGTTCACTCTGAGACCCAGTCGCGTCTTGCACTTGAAACCATTTCAGCTCATCAATCTTAATTTTTTTAAGTGATATACATTTCTTCTCAATTATTTTGTTTTTCTGCATATAATTGTAGAAGCTCCATTATTTTTAAAAAATGTTTCATCTCTTAGGAAAAGAGATAATCCATTTAGGCATTAAGAATTTCAGGATCTCAGAAATGGGATAATGCTCCCTCCCTGTGTTTCACCATGGTACCTTTTTAAAAACCAAACCTTTAAGCAAAAGATCAGCAGCACTCCTGATGCAGATGCAGACCTTTAGGAAGCACATCAATGCAAGCCACTGCTCTTAGGGCTTGTAGATTTGAACCCTGTCAGAGTTTATCTGCTGCCAGCTTCAAACTGTGGTTTGACATTTCTGGTCAAGAGGGGTGCCCTTGTGAGTCCCAGGAGGGGATGAATGTGAAAAGGCAGAGAGGAGCTTTTGTCTCCCTGCAGCAGAACCCCGCCAGCCTCCACTGCACAGGCACCTGCCACCAGCAAGGCTCTGCTTTGAGGGAGATCATCACAGCATGATCTCACTTGTGCCTGCAGTAGAGAGCCGTCAAAGCACAGCAAGAAAGAGAGAGATGGCAGGGAGCATCAAAGGGGAGCTGCTAAAGCCTGAATAGGAATGAAGATAAAAGCTGCAGCCAGTGTAACTCCCTTCCCAAAGCGGGGGAGCAGAAGTGCAATGTGAGGAGGAGTGGTCACAGGAGACCTCAGGGCCGAGCCATTCCTCCTCTAAGGCAGCTGTTACAATAGGCTGGGAATTCAAGTGAGAAAATCACGAGGAAATCGCTGTGGTGCACAAAAGATGCTTGTCAAACACTGCAGCCCCATGTCTGCTGGGGACTCAGAGACTACACCGCGATTTTTCCTGATCTAACAGATGAGCTCTGGACCTCAAACCCTTTAGCACTGCAAAATCCACACCTGCTTTCATGCATAATAGGATGATGACTGTGTACAAAGCCCAGCCCATCAGGCCAGGCACGTGGACCTGGAAAGGACAAGGAGATTGCTGGCAGCCCTGATCCAAGTGCTTGTTACTATGACTGCCTTCACTTTCTGGAGGGAAAATAGAAGGACCATTTCTCACTGGTATAAGAATGCAACCATTTGTCTTCCTGTAGTTTAGGTATCCACAAGAAAGTCATTCTCAGGGGTAACTTCCTTATTACTTTCAGTCTGTACAAAGTCAAAGCCTGGATGATCAGATCTAACTCTTAAACCGGTCAAGAACTCCCACCCCACTCAGATCAGCCTTCAAGGCACACATCCCTCTGACAAGGATAGAACTTCACTGGCATCATGCAGATGATCAAGGCCTGAAGCCAAGGCTTAGTAAATGTGCTAAAAATTCTCAGCTTTGTAAATTAAAATACAATCTCTGGTCAGTTGTGCCTAAAGAGCAAATCTCATAAGATTTTCAGTTTATAAGTGCCACACTGTGGATGACCACCCTCAGATTCCTGAGCCTAGCGGGAATTTGAGCAAAGATCAGAAAGCACACCTCCTTTTGACCCTCAGCTAGAGCTTTGATTTCAGAAGACTCACAAAGAGAATTTGCTATCGATATTGGTGAGATGCTCTCAAGATTTGCTATGGCAATTCTACTAGGCAGACTGAAGAGACTGCCTGCAGGGTTATAAACCCTAATATAGATATAAATAACTCCCAGGAAAATAGATTAAAGGAGAGAGCTCAGTATGAGCACTTCAGAGTCAGAGGGAACCAAGGAATCACTGAGATGTAAAAATAAGAAGCAAATAGAAATGATTGGAAAATTTAGGGACTAGCTAAAACTCCATGGATTTGTCAGAAAATGGGTCTAAATTCATTCAGATAACAAACTGGACATGCCCCAAGGTGGAAGAAAGAGAAGCACACAGCTATGCTACTCTCACTTAAGCAGCCCCAGTAAACAGATGCTGCTGTCACAACATTCTGCAGAGTCTCCTGTTGAAAGCCTTTGTGCAGTAGTTCTGCAAGGTGATGCTGCATATTTATTGAACATGTTGCAAAAAGAAGTCACTTGGGCTGGTGCTTGAGGGCTTAGGGCTCTCCTTTGCCCTGAAGTTCCAGAATGTTGAACAGGAGCTGGCTGGATCTGGTTCTGTTTACAAATGTGCCTGTGGGCCCAGCTGTGCACAGACACACCTGGTCAGGGCCTGAACTTGCTGTTGTCATGTGCTGTGGCTTAAACCTCTAAAGATCTACTGTAAATTTACCACCACAATATAATTCACTGATCATGGGATCCCTGAGACAAGATTCAAACTCAGAACTTGCTAATTAAGTAAAATCTTAAGCACTTGGTTCATTTGAAAAGCATCGTGTTATCATGATTGTAGACAGATCATGCAAGATATCAGACTTCATCCTTTATCAAAAAATGCATATCCCATAGGAGGAATGAACTTTTGGGACAGCTTATGCAGCATTTACATCATACAAATTTGGTTCTCTTTATTAGTAACAATAAAAATGTATTTTTGACTTCTGTGAAATCAGGATGAGCTGATTATCTGAGTTAGCTTGGACTCTGAGTCAAGACTGCAAATTTCTGTGAAGTCACATACACTTATGCTAATATTTAAATATACTTTTAAACACTATTATAATCAATGGAGTTTAAGCACATCTTTAATGCAAGCACTCATTTAGGTGCCTTGAACAAGGGCAAATTTCTGTCCTTTTTTTATGAACGAATTCAGCTTAACTCTGGACACTAGTGGTATTTCCTTACCCCAGTTGTCATTTTGATTCCCTTTTTAAAATAAATCTGCAGAATTGCATCGTCTGCTCTTGCAACAGCTGCCAAACCTCTGCAGATTATACATTGGTGTTTTAATGTAAATCAGGACTCTGATTACTCTGTGAACTCTGGAAATTAAGCAGGTGAGGCAGCCCCTTTAGCTGTCCCCCAAGAAGGCACCTACCTCAGGAAAGAGTGTGAGTGTGGAAGGTCATGGTGAGTAACCACCCCCAGCTGTACAGTCCCTGCCTCAGACCCCTTGCAGTGCCATTTTTCTGGTCTCTGTCTTGAATCAGAACTGTGAGTTTTACACTTTTTGCATTTAATAAGCCTGAATATTAAATCAAAATGCACAGTCATTTGTAAAAGAAGATTCAGGCCCTGTTAGCTCTCATCAATCTTTTCAAACTGTCTTTCTATTGAGAGCTGTCTGCTCTTATGTGCAAAAGTCAGACACAGGAAAAGGTGGATGAAAAACTGCCTCCCAAGTGCTTTTATGGCTTTGAAATTGTAGTTTATTTTTCCACCTCATTCTCCCACTTTGTGATAATCATTATTATCTCTTTTTTTCTACATCTTTCTAACAGAGTGGCACCATTAATAGTTGAGCAAGTTTTCTGCTACCTATTATTCCTCTGCACTTTTTCGGGAACAAGGTTCATTTAAAAATTCAAAGTGGCAACCTCCATCTGTGGCACTGTGGGGCTCAGAGATATAAACATGGACATTCCACTTTACTTTTCATGTTTAAGCATAACAAAATACAGCTTATTTAGGTCATTGTGCACTTGTTTTTCCCCCTTAGTTTTCCTTGTTTTGGAGAGGAATACAGTGTCAAAACAAAATTGTTTGCCACAGACCTCAGTCTTTCCTGTTCATCTCTCAGTATTGCAGATGAATAACAAGGTGTTCATCGAGGTTTTTCTGAGGTTAGCTGTCAGTCTTGTATTTGAACATCCTCTATATGATCCAGAAATCTGGAAAGGGTTAATCTAGGTCATGAGAAAAGCTGCGGTCTTATCACAGGTTAAAATAGCAATGAGAAACAAAAAGAAACAAACAGCAATATGGACTTTTGTTTGCTTTGGCAGGATTGTCTGTGAGGGTTTTGTCATCCCATGCTATTGCTAGTTAAAAAGGGAATGTCCTTGTCTATGCACCTTTCTTAACTGGCATTAATAAACTGTAATGAGATTATCTTTTTTATTAGTTTAGGATAACAGTGTGTCCCACCTCTGCCAGGTTTGTGACCAGGAATAAAGCTGAAGGTTATTGTGGAGAATTTATTTATTTACTTTGCAATAAGCACAAGTCAGCTGGGGCATTTGGAGGAATTGCCATGAGAGAGCAAAGTCAAACACATCAGTTTGCATTTTGCATGGAAAGAGACTCCAATGATCTTTGGAGCAGCATCTCCCAGCCCCAGTGTGACTCCTGGAGCCCACAGAGCTCCCTCCTGCTCAGTCAATGCACTCTTGTGCCCAGGCTGCATTGCAAACCCCAGAAGTGCACAAAAAAAGCAAGAACATTCACTAGAGGACAAATCCCAGCACGTGGGGTGTCATGTCAGGGAAATAAGGTGCAGGAAAAAACAACATTCTCCTAGCCAGGTCAGTGTGGTGGTAGGGAGGACGGCCCTGAACAGTGTACAGGGATAGATTTAAAGAGGGGAAGGATGTGTTCACCAAAAATTCTCCCCAAACTGTTCACCTGGCAAAGCAGCTGCAGTGCTCACCAGCCCCTGAGCCTGCAGGGCACCACAAACCTTTATCCAAGGTGGTCAAGTTCAAAAGCTTCATAACAAGCTGTGGTTTTCTGTACTTCCCCCCCATTTTATCTTTATTGAGATACCATTTCTTATAAATAAACTGCTGCATTTCTGTGTTATCTTTATACTGCCAAGGATTTTTGCATTGATATATGTTGGAGATGGTCTTTAAAGTAATAATAAAAAGTCTTGGCAACAGTGATTCAGAAGCAACTGGATCTGCCTTGGCACACCTCTAGTTTAAAAGATACCTCAGTGCAATTAATTAGCTGGAATCTGAGAGCTTCCAGAAGGAAAGTTTCATGAGTTACCTCCTTCCTCTGGGAAGGCATCATTCAAGCCAAATCACTGTTAACTGACATGTTCACTCTTGAATTCTTTCAACTCAGCATCCTCCCAGACTGTTTTCTCTCTTCAGAGGAGAAGTGCCTGTGGAAAGTTATGCACTTTTATCCACTTCTTTCTGATTCTCTTAATTTTATGGGGTTTTTTTCTGAAAAAAAGAGAGGAAAAAGTACACTTTTTTGTTAATGTCACTGCTCTTGACATCGAAGTTTTCAGTCTGCCTGCTGAACAGATGGAAAGCTACAATGCCAGCAGGGCAAACTTCCCTCAGCACACAGTGTGTCTTCTTTCCCTCACTGAAGCCAGGGGAATCAGTGTCCTGAATACCAGATGCAGAAATGGATATGCTGGCACCACAAACATTTCCCTACTGCCCCTCCTCAGTGGGAAACTGTGCCCACACAATTACCCACACAGGAGAGTCTCCCCTCAGTAATATCAGCAGCAGAGGAAGCTCCAGCCCTCAGGGCTGGTGCTGACTTTGAGCTGCCACCTCTGCCAGGAAGGTTTTCTCAGGCAGCAACCTCTGTAGCTCTCCTTTGATGCTCCTGATTTGTAGGAAATTAGGGCTGGTTCTGAGACGAGTTGGGCTCCATGCCTGTTAATCCAACTCCTGCCCACCTGGGAAGGGGTGAATGTCCTGGGAATGTCTCTTCTTTGCCTTAGAACTGCTCTGCAAGGGCCCTGTGTGAAGAATGCCCACTGTGGTTTAACTCCAGTGCAGCCCAGCCCTACACAGACACTCCCTGCCTGGAGAGGGATAGGGAGAGAATCAGAGGAATAAAAGTGAGAAAATTAATGGGCTAAGTTCAAAAGGTAAACTAAAGTCTGTGCACACAAACAAAGCAACACAAGGAATGAATTCATCCCTTCCAAGGGCAGGCAGTTGTTCAGCAGGGATCCATTACACCCAACCAGGGCTGGGGAAGACAAACACCATCACTGTGAACATCCCCCTTTCCTTCTTCCCCCAGCTTTATGTGCTGAACATGGTGCCCTATGGTCTGGGTTGTCACAGAAAACAATCTCTATCCCTGAAAAAACCAGCACAAGATCACTGTTAGAAGGGCTGCAGTCAGGTCCTCTTCTCCATGAAGGGTCATTCCTCCTTGGGACATTTGTATTTTAGAGAATTGGAAGGGAAGCTGAGAGAGACCTTTCTTCTTTATTGTCCTGCTGCTTCTTCTGTGGTTTGGCCTGAATGGTGATTACATATTTTTCTCCTGACCCAGGAAAGCAAAGGCTGTGTTACTTGTGTGAAAATTTAACATTTCCTTCATCCTTCAAGGATCATCCAGGGTTCTTTAAGTTCAAGCTATGTGAGCCATAGCTGCTGAGAGATTCATCTCTTGATAAATAGCTGTCCTCAACAGAATGATTAATGGCAGTGTTGCTATTGTCACTGGTTCTTTTTCATGTTGTACACTTGCAATTGTGTTACCATTTTGCTTTGGGTATAGGATGCCTCTTTATCAAACCATGTTTTTTCCTCTAAACCCAGGGAGTACAAGATATCATTGCATCATAAATTTTTTAATATACCCTGTTTGAAAGCAGACTGATTTCCTGTCTGACTTGCTCATCTATTACCAAGAGAGGATGAAAGTGAAGTTCTTTCTTGTTATGTAACCTTACCCTGATCTGATTATTATGCATGAAACCACAGTGCAAGCTCTTCAGTATGAAAAAGCTTGGAAAACTGTTATAGTAAACAAGGAGAAACTAAACCCATGGATTGGATTCCATCAGGAAATCTCAACTCTAAAATCCACAACACGTGGTCTGAAATGTCACACAATTAATTATCATTTAATTTATTCAGGAACTCATTATGAGTGTGAGTGGAGATGAGCAAACTGAACAGAATTAAGCAATTCCCTCGGTTATAGACTCTATTATCAAAGAGCTCTGGACATGAACCACAGCTCCAGAATTAAGCTGGGTTTTAAATTTCCCCAAGCAACAAAAAATGGCATTTTTTATTCTTTATTTTACTTTTACCTTGAGTAACTGAAAAACTATGAGGTGTCAACAGGTAAAGAAAACATTTTCAAGCTGAAAACTAAAGATTTAATATGAAGAAAGACCTCATTTTTCCCTACCCTTGTCAGCATGAATACATTTATTTACCCCAGGGTTAATGAGTAAAAGGATGAAAGCTTTTCCTGGATGAAAGCTGGTGCTGCTCATGGTTTGTTTGCACCACAACAGAGAGGAACAGAGCAGAAAGGATGAGCATGTCCTAAATTCTGCAAAAGCAGGTGTTGGCCCTGGTTCCTTGTCATTTGTCACTAGGAGAAATAAAAAGGACAGGAAAGGGAATAACTTACATTCTCAGGGCAGTATATAAATGTCCTGGATACAATTATTTTGAAGGAGTGATGTCTCAAACCAGGGCACGCTCCAAGTTTGATTTTAAAGTATGGAAATGTAATCAAGTGCAATCACCCCACTCTGTTGCAGATCTCTAAATGCACTCAGAAGATCTGTCTGAAGAGAAGGGTCTCTGCTCTGGTCTAGAAACAGAATGGGAGACTCGATTCAGCTTCCTTTACAGTCAAAAAGGAACATTTCATTCAAAAAACAAGGCTGGTTTTGGAACACACATTGATCAAACCAGGTTAAAGTATCTCCCAGCTGGTTTCATTCTAGAGGTATTGATTCCATTTTCATTTTTTGATGCCTGCAGCTTAGTCACCCACTACAGATAACTACAGGTAGATGCCTGAAATTTGAGTTAGGGTTTGCCTCTGAGTTGATGACAGTTCTTATCCATGCCTAATGGGATAAACTAAAGCATTTTAGCCATAAACCAACTACTAACTGATAACAGCAGCACCTGCACCTGCAAAAAATGAGAACAGCAGTTAGGGCATGAAACAATAATCAAATATTTCCACCAAGATGTCTATTCCTTCATTACAAACTAATTTTTTTCATTTTTTGTGTGGTTTTTACTTTGTTCAAGAGTATCATACTGAAATTTTAGGATCAACTGATTAACTTAAGAAATTATATTTTTATTATTTTTTAAATTTTGTGGAAAGGTTATTTCCAATTTAAATGTTTTTTTCCTGATAAACTACAGTTAAATTTTGGATTTTTATTGTGGACTTTGAAAGGGAAAACTTCCTGCACATATAAGTGAGCATGCACCTGTCTTTAAATATATTGTGCCAAATATTATGATTATACAGATTTTAGAAACATCACCAAAAAAAGTGTGGATATATGGATAATTTAAAAAATAGGATAATACAAAAAAAAAATTTAAAAGAGAGATGAAAATGACTACATTGTCAGAGCATAAGAATATCTCTAGTGTTCCAGTATTTCTGGTGTTTGCGTAAAATAGATTCCCAAAGATTTCTTCTTCACCCTAAGAAGAGCAGGGCAACAGGGAATGGAGGTTACAGTCTGTTCATCACAAATTATCTCTGCTGCTCCTTTCTTCTGACTCACTTCCCCTTCTTCAGGTAAAACAACTTCTAATTCAGAAACCTACAGTCCAGGCACCATTAAAATTAAAAGTTTCTATACAAATGTTCTTCAACAAGAAAATCACTTTTTGTAAAGAAGTGAGGATTTTAGAAACTCAGACCAACTCTGGGGTTGCTGCTTGCATTGGCTTTGCCAACATCTGTTCAGGAATAATAACTTGGCAACAGAGCAACACTGTTCCGACATTTTTCAACATCTTTTTTAATGTGCTGTAACCAATTTTTGTTGTGGTTTTTTTAATGTTTTACAATCAACAAAACAAAAATACAGATTAGCAGCAACATTTCTATTTCACACAAAGTTCATGTGGAATCATTGATAGGATGGAAATCTCTGAAAAAATCACCTTGGATTGTGTGGATTGCATCACAACTATTAGCAGTGACTTCCCAAGCAGTTTGTTTTTCCACTAGAATTTGGTTTCTTACACACAGTTTTTGTATTGCTGTGAGCTGAATCTAAGGACACAGGAACACACAATTGTGCTGTGCAATCTACATTAGGATTTTTCCAGTTGTGCTCTTTATTTCTTTCCTCTGACGTTTTCTGTCTGTTTTACTGAATTAGGGTTGGGTGAGACCTTCTCACTGGAGCATAAAGTCATGCAAAAGTGCTCCTAAATCTGTTGTAGGAACAAGGAGAAGGATTTGCCCATGAGTGGAAGTTTTGAAGACCGTTTTGGACTCTAAGAATAACAAAATCTTGGTAAGCCTTAAGGGAAGCTGATGAGCATCTTGGAAAGAGCGCTGATTTCATCTTTTAGCTTGGTACCTATGTATTTGCTAAAAGTTCCAAAGGTGAATTTTGTGATTTTTTGATGTGTCTCCATTAATAGATTGAGACTTGAGGAAAGAAGAAAGGTCCAATTCTCAATCTGTCATAGAATTCCTGTGTGATTTAGGATTACCCATTTAGGATCTGTGTCCCAGACCCTTAGCCATAAAGCAGAAACACTATTATTTTGTTATTGTGTAATTTTGTTGTCAATGCCATGAGATCAGGACTAGCTCTTACTAAAATTTCTACAGCTCATAGCAGACCAAATTCACAGCACATTCATTTCCACATAGCCTTGGTCTTTGCCGTGATGTTTATAAATAACTGGTAAGCACAGATAGGAAGGAGGTTTGACACCTCTTGTAAACTGAAATTTGGGATTCAGATGTTGAACCGAGCCCCTGGAGCAGAAGCCTTTAGCATGCTCAGGTCTGCTCTGCCCTTTCTGCGTTTTTAATTCCAACTCTTTAATCCAAGCCCTGACTGATGCAAAGATACATAGAATCTAAGGACATCTGGTTAACAGTTATCAGCATAAGAGACAAAGATAACAGACACAGATAAGAGACAGGAAAAAGAATAAATTAAACACCTAGATACACAAGCCCTAAGGAAAACAAGATAATGGACACCAGCAAAATCCTGAGCCTCCAGGTCTTCAGCTGAGGGGCCACTGAGCAGATGACTAAAGCCTTTAGAGGGCTCAACCAGAATTTTGTGGCAGATCAAGAAGGGAGGAAAAATAAAACTGATTATGGGATAGCTGGTGAAACTTGTAGGGCTGTGTAAAGCTGCTTATAGAATGCTTTGAGGGAATCTTGAGGACACATGAAAATTATTATGGCATATTTAGAGGAAGGGCTAAATGTGAGAAAGGGAAGGATCAAAGTAGATTGGGGTGAAATCAGCATGGCAAATTGAGAACTGCAGTCTGTGCTTTCTTCTCATTAAATCCTATTCCCATTTTCATACAGTCACAGAATAGTTTGGGTTGGAAGAGACCTGTAAAAATCAGCTAGTCCAACCCTACTGCCACAGACTGGCACACTTTCCAATAGTGCTGCTAAAATCCCTGTTAGACCTGGCCCTGAATGTTTCTAGGGATAAGTCTCTTGGCAACCTGATCTAGTGTTTTAACAACCTCTTTGTAAAAAATTTCTTCTAATTGTTGCAATAGGACATGAAATGTATGACACATACACACTGAAATGTCTAAGGTAAAAAGAGGGTAGTTTATTTCTGAACTCTAATATTTACAGACTTTTAAAAGTGACCATGGATTGGAGGATGAAATTGCTACCTCTCTAACTACATTGGTAAAACTAACAGTCTATCAATTCTCTCCTCCTTCAGAAAGGAATGCAAAACAATCATTATTTACATGAAAAGTGCGTGAGAAACTCCATTACAAAAATGCAGACACCAGAAGGCTTTGAAGAACTTAGAACAGGGCGACATTCCAGCTTGTCCAGGTCCCTCTGGATGGCATCCTATCCCTCAGGTGTGTCAATGGCACCTGACAGCTTGGTGGCATCTTCAAATTTACTGAGGTGTGAACTCACTTTCCGTGTGACTCACACATGAACTTCAAGCTGAACTGGGCAGCTCACAGCTGAAAGGACCCAAGGGTACAGCTGGTGGCTGAGCAAGGAACCTGGGGTTTGCAATGAGGTACTAGAGATTTAAATGCGCGTGTGTCTGTTAGTGAACCTCAGGCTTGTGTCACAGACATCTTTTTATGAAAAATCCTTTCCTTAGGATTTTTCCTTCTGAGAAGCTGAGAGGCCTCAGGAACAAAATGTAAACAATGATTATCTGCTGCTGTGGAATGCAGCAGGTGGATCTTTGGTTGGTCTCATAGAGTTGTTTGTAATTAACGGCCAATCACATCCCAGCTGGCTTGGACACAGAGCCCGAGCTACATGCCTTTGTTATCATTCCTTTCTAATCTTAGCTTAGCTAGCCTTCTGATGAAACCTTTTCTTCCATTCTTTTAGTATAGTTTTAATGTAATATATATCATAAAATAATAAATCAAGCCTTCTGAAACATGGAGTCAGATCCTCGTCTCTTCCCTCATCCAAGAACCCTTGTGAACACTGTCACAGACTTGGTCATCTGAAAAGGGGAAGCAGAATAGAGACTTCTGTGTTTCCCATGCCTGTGTGAGTGGTGTTGGTTTCTGTGTGGACATAGGCTAAAATCCTGCTCTCTGTTATCATGCTTTACTTCTTATCTGCTCAGTGTAGGTTGACATCTTTGGCCCCTGCTCATCCTTGTTACTTCCTGGACCTACAGGCTGCAATGGCAGCAGCCTCACCTATGGATGGCCAAGTCAGAGATCCCTGGATCCCTCAGTCCAACAGCTGTGGCATTCCCATCACAAGACAAATCCAGAGTGCAAAGGTTGCTGTTACCCCAACAAGAAGTAATACCATCAGCCTTTATTTCAAAAGTAGTTTTCAGTAGGGAAGAGCCTGTGTTAAGACGTCTGGGTCTGACCCTGAAGCAGACAGGGCTGTTTGTGCCTCAGGGCTTCCTCAGCCAAAACACAGTGAGTGTCGGACAACAGTAACATAAAGTACAGGTCTGTCTCCCCTTCACAGGAGAGGAGTCAGGAGTGAAGAATTAAAATTGAGCAGGGGCTTGTGTTTCTCACTGTCAAACATTATTTTAATTTGCTGTAGAATAAATTTGTTTTCCCCAAGTCATGTCTGTTCTGCCCATGATTGTAACTGCTGAGGGATATCCCTGTCTTTATCTCCACCCAAGACTTTTTCCATCCTATTTTCTTCATCTGGTCTGTTGAGGAGGGGGAGTGAGAGAGTGTCTGGGTGGGCAGCTGGCAGCAGCCTACCACAACTGTGTTATGGTATAGTATTATAGAGATCTCTGCTTAGAGAGTAGTGGCTTGCACAAGATTCTGTAACTGTGAGATTTTATGCACATAATTTCCTGCCCACAGATCTGTATTTCTGCATGTAGAAGAGGTCCTGGTAGACCTGAACTACTTTAGGTAGTGTTTGAAGGTATGCTGCTGGAAATGGTTATGTAAAAATAGGATACTAAGGATATTAGCTCCTTAAGAGCACAGGTTTTGGTTCTGGCTGAGAGCAGAATGATGAGGATACATGAATAAATGAAGAGGTGTTGTTCTGAGCTTTCCTGTTTCTGAGTGCTAAATTTAGGCCAGCAGTTAGATCAGGGCCTGTTTCACATGGGTGTCAATGCCCTTGTCCAGTGAGACGAGTTGAACCAAACCAAACTAACTGTGCATGAGTAATTACACCTCAGCAGGACCCAAGGTCACACATCCTGACACGAGTGAGCTGATTTTCACAGCCAGTGGAATGGGAATCACCTTGAGGTCATCTCTAGTTTAGAGGAAGCACATGATTAGTGATGGAGTTTGGCGATATGTACTGAGCATTTCTTCCTAAAGGGATGCAATGCCCATGCAGAGCTGAAAGGATGGCATACTTTCAGGAGAATGAGACCAGCAATATCTTCTTTTAATAAAAGAGCAGAGAAATAGAAAGCATATTTTCCTAACACCAGGTGTTATAGAAAGTTTGGCACAAAATTTTCTTCTTGGCACTATGTTTAATGTTACAGAACTGGAATTATGTGTTTTGTTAATGGTGCAAACATCATGCTGATCATTTCCAGATTGTTATAGTAATCATTTGAAAGCATTAAAAAAGTTGGGTTTGCCTTTTTATTTTTTTATTACTGCTTTCCCCTTCAGCTAATTGAAGTCTCTTCCTTGCCTACACATACTCTCAGGCTCCAGCCCCTTACTAGCAATTCTGCTTTTTAGATTAGATGTAGCATTCTTTTCTGTGCAGAGAAGATGAGTCTGTTTGATTTGAAATGACCTTGTTTCTGTTTCATTAATTTCATACATCAAATTAGAAGGCACCACATGCAGCTGGATGAACCCTGGTCAGGTGCAATACAATAAATCTCATAGACTTTTTCTAGCTATAATTTGAGTTTTGGAAGTACATACATCCTCACAGAGTAAACAGAAAAGTCAAATTACTTACTCTGCTGCAAACATGTTCCATCACCTTGAATTTACTGTTGCATTTCACTCTCCCTGCTTTTTTGAGTCAGTAAAATGTTTATGGCTCTTACTGGGTCTACCTTACAGAAAAGCATGAACAAGATTCTTTGAGATAATTTAAAATCAGTAGCATTATGAAATCATTATTATAGAATAGCCTGAACAATTTCTGCACAGAAAAATTGTTAAGGCTGTAAGTGTAATCAAACAAATGCCTGGATGTGAGAATATAGGCTGTAAATAGTACACATCTTAATGACAGTAAACCGTAACCCAAATATTTTGGGTTCACAGGTTTTATACATTTTTAATTTATCTCCTCTCCTTCTCCTGAAATTTTCCTTGCTAAAGCTCACATTGAGTGTTTCCTCAAACATTTTTACCTTATCATAGTGAGACCAGGTGCTGGAGGATGCTCCCCTCTCCTAGCATCTGTTGCTTTGGAGCAGCAGTGAGTGGTCTGTGGCTTCCTCACAGGGTTTAGTTCCCCAGCCTCTTCTTTAATAGAGAAATCCCTTCAGTATGAAGCAATTGACAAAAAAGAAAAAAATAATAAAAAAAAAAGTTTTTCACAAGTTGTGTTTAAAAGCTTTCACTACAACTTAATAAAGACAGAAAAGGGGATTCTCAAGAGTTTTCAGCTTTTTCCTCCCGGGAGGAACACTCCCATTCTTTCTAATTTAAGTGGAAAAAGTCAAAAGATTCAGGAGCTGAGTGCAGAGAACTGGCAGAGAGGGAAACAAATTAAAAGTGTCCACACAAACCATAAGAGAGGAACCTCAAAAGAGAGCAGGAGCACCTTCTCCAGGGATCTTGGAGAAGATCTCATACCATGTTCTCTGTGTTGGCACTCTTGTCTGAAACCTAGCCATGAAGACATGGCTTTTTTAAAAAAAAGCCAGAAGACAAGCAGGCAGATAATCTCACCTTCATGGTAGCTTTGGACATTTACAATCATGACCATTCCAGTGCAAGCCTCAAGAAATCAACAAAGTTTAATAGCCTCACAGGCCAGCAAACAACAGCCCTAAGGCCTTCTCCACTAAGAGATATTAGTCAGTGTAGTTTTTTTCTCTGTTTTATTCCTAAGGTAGCAGACCCTTATTCTGACTCTTTGCCCAGAAAACAGCAGGCACCTGGATACTTGCTCCTGTCTGTAGGCTGGGCTGCCTGAAGGTAGTTAGACTGGAACTTACTTTTCTTACAGAGACAATGGCTTAGAGAGGTTTTTAAGGAAGTCATAACTCCTTCACACTCTGTAAAGAAAATGCTTTATAGCATAGGATAAGAGAGGGAATTTCCACAGAATTGCTGAGATTGAAAGGGACCTGTAAACATCATGTAGCTCAACCTCACCTTTCTCTAACCAGAGTCAGTACTCACAGGCTGGCTTGGGCCTATGTCCAGAAGTGCTTCAAGTGTCTCCAAGGGTGCAGGCTCCATAACCACTCTGGGAAACCTGTTGCAGTGTGTGATCACCCTCACAATGAAAAAATGTTTTCTTTTTCATGTTTAAATGATATTTCCTGTATTTCATTAATGTTACTGTCATATTTTATGAAAAATCCCTTTGCCAGGATTTTTCTCCTGAGAAACTGTGAAACCTCAAAAACTAAATGTAAACAATAATTATCTAATTGCTTGGAATGTGGTTTGGAGGTTGCTTACCAACAGGTGCATCTTTGATTGGTTCCATGTGAATTGTTTTTACTTAATGACCAATCCCAGTCCAGCTGTGTTGAGACTCTGGTCAGTCATGGGTTTTTTATTATCATTCTTTTCTAGCCCTCTAATGTCTCCTTTTATCTTTCTTTAGTATAGTTTTAGTATATCATTTTAATATAATATGACATTATAGATATTATTGATATAATATGATTAATATAATATAATATAATATAATATAATATAATATAATATAATATAATATAATATAATATAATATAATATAAGCCTTCTGAAAACTTGGACTCAATTCTCATCTCTCACCTGGTCCTGGGACCCACAACAACACCACAACAATTAATAACCACACATTTCAGTTTGTGCCCATTGCCTCTTGCCTCATCACTGGGCACTACTGAAAAGGATCTGGATTGCACATATTTACACACATGGATAATTTCCCCCCCTGAGCCTTCTTTCCCAGCCTCTCCTTGTATGTCATATGCTCCTAAAACCATCCTGATGGACATCCTCTGGACCTGCTCCAGTGTTTCCATATCTGTCCTCTGCTAGGCAGCCTAGCACTGCACACAGCATTCCTGATGGGCTGAGTAGAGGGGAAGAATCACCCCCCTTGCCTTGCTTGGATTGAAACACTTCATATTTCCCTTTGTTGTACTTGATGAGGTTCCTGGCTGTATCTTCACCCTCACTGGATGCATCTGAAGGCAATGAAGCCCTCTGGGCTATCATCCTCTCTTCCCAGATTTGTACCAGCTCCAGATTTGCGAAGGGTGCATTCTGTCCCATCATCCAGGTAATTAATAAAGATGTTGAACTCTACTGGCCTCTGTATAAGTTCCTCAGACTACTTCAGTAGTGTCTGGCCTCCAGCTTCTTTTTGTGCCACTGGCCACAGCACTTTGCACACAGCAGTCCAGCCAGAGTTCAGTCACCTTCCCTATTTATCTCCTCCTTACTTGATCAGTTTTGTCTATGAGGATATTACAAAAGACAGCATTTGCTAAAATCAAAGTAAACAACATCCACTGCTCTCCCCTCATTCACTGAACCAGCCATCTCATTAGAGAAAGACATTAACTTGATTATACATGACTTCAAAAATCCATGCTGACTACTCACGATGACGATGTGCTTCATATGTTTGGATATAATTACCAGGAGGATTTTCTCCATCCCCTTCCCAAGGATTGCTTTAGCAGCACTTGGGACTTGTAGCAGTAGGACAAGGGGTAATGGTTTTAAACTAAAAGAGTGTAGAATCAAATTCTGACACTCTGAGTCCAGGTCTCTGACTGCTCTGACACCATGCAGTACAACCTCTAAAACCAAGAGCAATTGCCTGGGTGGAAACATTTTCAATGGCAGCACTTTCATAGAAGAATGGAGGAGCAGGGGAGTGGGCAAAACTCTGAGAAGCTTCACTGCTGTAGGTTTTCATTTTGTGTCCTGTACTGTGAGCCATTTTCAGTGCTTTTTTTGTACTTAATGATCAGTCACATTAAAGCATTATTTCCTCATCGGCTCATGTTTGTGTTGTTTCATATACTGCTCATGGCATGTACTTAACATTAGCAAGCAGGACTCTTCACTCCAAACTGGAAATACCTAAACAGTGTGTCCCTGTGCACTCAGGATCCCAGTACCTCAACAGTGGCATGTAATTTGGATTGTTGCAAAGAGAGAGAAAGGGTGCCTGGTGCTTTGTAGCATGAAATGCTGGTCATAATTAAAGAATAATTTAATTTCCATTTACAGAAAGGCCATGCAGGAGCAAGCTGGGAAATGTTCAGTTAATCAGCCATAGTTATAAGACACAGTGGCATAGCAACCACACCATTACCTGTCAGCAGGTCCAAATCAACACATTAAGTGAGACAAAGAAAAAACCTAAAAGGCAGGAAAAAATGGTGGTAGGAAAACTACGCTATGGGATGAAGTAGCTGATGAAGGAAGATGATGAGGAAGCAAGAGGAAACAGATGCTGGAGGGTTTTTTGGTTTTCATCACAATATGATCAAATAGAAAAACACAGAACTGGGCCTATTAAGGAATGAGAACTGGTAAAATTGTGAATAAAACATGGTATGGAAGGAGGATTTGCAAGGGAATAATCCTGTTGGATCTGTGTCAGTTGGGGAGGAAAAATAGATCAGTTTTCTTTTCTTGTTGCAGTGGGCTTCATATTAATTAAAACGGGGCAGGGAAAAAAAGAAAAGAAAATCCAGCTGAATAACAAAGCAAATGGTCTGGACAAAGAAATCTGACAAAGATACTTCTATCAAAAACCTCCTATTAGACCTAAAGGACGTCACAATCCAGCTCCACAGGAAAAAGCAAAATGAAATTCACCTAGACAACTAGAGAAAGAACATGAAAATCCACGCTACCTATAGCACAAAACCTTTTGGCATTTCACAACCTTCTCAGAAATTAACCATTCTGTATTTTTTTGTAAGGTGATTTAATCTGATTTCATTGTGGAAAAGTAGATCTAAAACCAGGAAGTTCCCAAAGACTTTTAGAGAGGAAGTACATAGTCTAGCTCCTGTGAAGAAGTTGGAGACTATGTTGTGGATACAGCTCCTATCTTTGAGCATTTGCCTGATGTTTTTAAATCTAAAAATTGTCTCTAAATCAATTTCTTATATTTTTTTCTTTCTACCTCTTGCCTATGTGTCGCCATCGTATTTTCTGAAAAATCCCTTTGCCAGGATTTCTTCTCCTGGGAAGCTTAGAAGCCTCAGAGAAAAAGGAAAACAATATTCTCTCATTTGCTTCTCCTGTGTTTTGCTGCTTTGGAATGTGGTTGGAGATTGTTTATCCAACATGTGAATTGTTTTAGCTTAAAGACCAATCACTGTCAAGCTGCGTCAGACTCTGAAGAGAGAATCACAAGTTTTTCAGTGTTATCTTTTAGCCTTCTGTCTGTACCCTTTCTCTATTCTTTAGTATAGTTTAGTGTGGCATAATATAATATAATATAATATAATATAATATAATATAATATAATATAATATAATATAATAGCCTTCTAAGAACATGGAGTCAGATTCCTTCCTTCCTCCTTCCTGTCACCTGGGACCCCAAAAATACCACACATATGTAATTATTTCTTTATGCCCTATACACAGGTGTCTTACTTTTCAAAGCTGCCATTATTCTGTGCTTTGGCCAGTGTAACTTCATGGCAGTGCACATGGATTCTAAGGACTGACCTGCTTACAAAGGCAGCAGCACACAGTGCCAGGGAAGAGCTCAGATGTTGGGGAGCAGCTGGAGATATCATGCAAATCTCTGCTCCAAAAGCAGATGGTTCTTCACATCTCACTGAGATGTAAATCCCTTGGACTAACAGCTCCTGTCTGAATCTTTGCTTTCAACTTCTGCATCCAAACTGAGCAGTCCAAACATCTGTCTGTCACATCAGCAGCCTGAACTGGGAGATGAGAGCAGGGCAATGATCAGAAGCTCTTATGCTGTGCCTGGTTGAGTAAGAAAACAAGATAAGTAAAAAGGCTGGGGTTCATCCTCATGTTTGATCAGTGGAGCTGACTGCTCACCTTTTGAAGTATCAAGATGTAAAGTAGGTATGTATGCTGGTAAGAAATTGATCATACTGGTTACAAATGTACTTAATCAGATAAACATATCTATCTTTTATTTGATGAATACTATTGAAAATAGCTAGATGTTTTTAAAAATCCCATTAAATTATCAAAAGCTTTTTGGGAAATACCTTAGAAGTACCATGGCAATTTTGAAGGAGACATCTGATTTGTCTTTTTTGGGAAAAAGCTGCACTTAACAGTAGCACAAACATTTAAAATACATCTATTACATGCCCAGATAGTCCACTTCTGCTATAGGAGGAAAAATACCTCCACACTGAATCCATGCTTATGCTTCATAGATTTATGAAAGTTTCATTTCCAAGGTTTTGTCAGGCAAGACACGAGGGGAAACTATCTGGAATGTTTGGCTCAAATAATGTAACAGAAGGTATGTGAGAAGCTTAATAGGACTAAGAAATGTGGATAAAGAGGGGACAGTGGAGGAGAAATTCAGTGAGCAAGATAAATGGTAGAGTCATTACTCACTCTGAGCCAACTAGGTTGATCATGAGTTCTGTCCCTGTCCCTGCTGAGAGGTTTAAATAGGATGTTAACTCCAGCCTCTCAAAGCTTTGGCTTCTGTCAGGGAAGCCCAGCTGACTGCAACCACCTGAGATCCTGCCCCGGGATGCACTGATTTTAGTTCATTGCTCATCTGGCTTTTACTTTGGCCCTTTGATTCATTCAGACTGTCCTCAGGTGGAAGCTGGAGGGTGTCTGGATAATGGTAGTCAAATACTGAGCCTTCAAGCTCTGCTGATTGGTGGCAGAGCTGGGAAGGTTGTGCTGCTAAGCCTTGCTTGGCTTTGTCCATAGTGGACCTTACGACAGTGACCATGGTGTAAGAAAGTGGAAAACCTTCTATGAGGCCTAGGTAGTGCAGTGTCTGTCTTGAAATCCTGAAACCAGCTGGGATTGATTTGGTACTGAGTGTACTTATACAAGAAATTATGAGGAGTCTTATATTCCAGTTGTAATAGAAATGCCACAAAAATGTTTACTGGGAAATGTTCAACAACTTTTTTATTTTTTAATTTTTATTTTTGGTCAGAAATATATTAGTTCATCAGCTTGAAGGAGTATGCAAGACCTTCCCTTATTGCTTGAAATCTGCCAAACATGGAATAACATGTAAACTGTAACTGCAAGTCAGCAGATACACAAAAGAGAAATCACCTGAAGCTTAATAGAGCTTGGTTGAAACTAACAGAAAAAATTAAATAGCTTGCTTTAGACTGATGTCAACTTAGATAACATTGTGGGAAGATGAACATGCAAATACCTGCCTGGTGATCCATGTGACACCGAGGCAGGAAATCATTGCCATAAACAGGAATGACAGTTGATCAGTTTTTCTGGACAAAAAGAAATATGGGACAAAACCCCAAGGCAACCCAGCAAGACACTTGGGGGAAGGGAAGGGAAGGGAAGGGAAGGGAAGGGAAGGGAAGGGAAGGGAAGGGAAGGGAAGGGAAGGGAAGGGAAGGGAAGGGAAGGGAAGGGAAGGGAAGGGAAGGGAAGGGAAGGGAAGGGAAGGGAAGGGAAGGGAAGGGAAGGGAAGGGAAGGGAAGGGAAGGGAAGGGAAGGGAAGGGAAGGGAAGGGAAGGGAAGGTGTATTCTATTTGCCATCTGTATGGCAGTTGTCTTTTGTCAAGTGGGAAATTTTCCTCATCTCTTCCACAATCACTCCTCCCTCTGGAGGGGACATTTGCTGATAACAGGCCATTGAACGTCACTGCATGACTGATAAGAACTATAACATCCCACTGTGAGATGCTCTGCCCAGAGGGAGGAGTCAAGCATTGCTACCTGGATATAATCTGGAGATTTAGGAATACCAGCACAGCTTCTCCACTGGATTTCCCAGAGGAACAGGAGCTGCCTCTTCTTCCCCTGGATCTTCAGAGGAAGAATACATCCTTCTACAGGATCCCTGCTCCAGCAGAACCACGCCTGTCCCTCCAGGAGGGCTGCAGCCACAATTCCAATTGGACTGCTACCAACACCCTGACCCACAGGGTGCCAGGTTGAGTTCTAACTCTATCAGTGTTGTTCTAGTGAACTCCATTGTTTATTTTATCCTTCTATTTTATTCTCTATTAAAGAACTGTTATTTCCTGTTCCCATATTTTTTTGCCTGAGAGCCCTTTAATTTAAAATGTATAGCAATTCAGAGGGTTGGGAAGGGTTTAAGGGGGAGGCTCCTGCCTTCCTTAGCAGACACCTGTCTTTCCAAACCAAGACAGAAGGGAAGAGCATCAGCCCAGATAACCTCTCTAGTTGCTGGGAACATGACTTCCCGTGTGTTGCCACACCAGGAGGCTGAGGGATAGTGGTGTTTCTGTCATCGCAGAGCAGCTGGTGTGCAGGTGTGCCAGCAGGGCTTGTGCTGGAGCTGTGCACGTTCTCATGGTATGCACGTTTTGTGGGATACTATTTATGTTGTTACAAGGTTATATAATAAGTCATAATGAGATTACAGATAATGGCTGGAACATTGTTCTATGTAGTAAACGATCATGTAACTCAATAAATACTCCTTGTGTTTGTCATCATCTGATTCAGTCATTGGTTTGTGGAAATTGAGCCTTCACTCTCTGTAACCATCAGGAGGCATGAACAGGTATAGGACACAATTCATGATCAAAGTTAGAGAGTGACTCAGGACAACAAAGACAGTATAAAAATCCCTTAGACCAGGCAGGAGTTTGTTTCAGGGACATCTATCTGGAAGAAGATGTTCTCCAGGAAACATAATTAGCCCCTTTGTGGTCCTGCTTTGATATTTCATTTTTATATAATGTGAGACAACTCAAACCAGGACATTGCCTGCTTGCCTCCCAGACAACAAAGCTTGGAGATGAGCTGTCATCTGGGAGATCAAATCCAAGTCATTCAGAGAAGGCATTTGAGCCATTATTCTTGCTGTGGATTCTTAAAACCACCCATCAGGGCCATTTAACCCTGTTAGTCCCCTCCAGTTCTAGGCACTTGGTAATTCTCTTGGTGTATATTTTTACTAAAAAACTCTGGGAAGCCTTCTCTAGAATGCAAAAGAGAAATGTCAAAAGCTGATCATTTTCACAAAATTTTGTTCTTGCTTTCAGCCAGCCTTATCTGTGAGGCTGCCAGCTGACTGGCTGAACACAGCACCTCAGCTGACCTGAGCCTTCCTGCTGGTGTGAGCAGCCCTCCAAGAACAAGGGTGTTCAATCTTATCAGCAACTTCTGGCCACAATGGCAGCCTTACACTTTTCTCCTGCAGTTCCTCTCCAGCAGAACTGTCAAAAAGCTTCTTGGAAGTGCTGCTTTATCTTTTGGAAGTTTTCACTGTGCTAATTCTCCTTTGCGAGATGTATTTCCACTTCCATTTCCTTGTTTAGGTAATTACAGGCACCAGGTTTGACAAGTGCTTTGGCTGTCTATCAAGGCACCTCCTGTAATTGTTTTGCTTATTGATTGTGGGGTTTGGATTTTCTGTGCCCCTGCTCACCAGAAGACTATAGGAGGGTTAAGGGCTGTGCAGGAGGCAAGCAGCACACACTCTACTTGGGTTATATTCACATTGAAGCAAAGTGCTCATAAACACAATTTCTAATATTACACTGTGTAAAACTTCTCAATGGTGCTTTTTTACATAATGAGGTATTACACTGTCAATATGGGAATGAACACAAGGTCAAAATTTCTTCCATTCTGTGTTTTTAATTGGGTTAAGTGCAGTCCAGCTGGGGAATGTGTGAATAAGTATGCCAAGCAGCTAAAATTACAAGGGAAAAAAATTCAAAGATTTAGGTTCTCATGTATCTCACATGGTGCCAAGAATGAATATCCTAGAAGGTGTCAGGCAAGTATATTTCCTGTTGAGTCTGGAATAATTTTCCTTTACTAAATACTTGGAATCTGGCCCTGAAACATTCCCCTTTCCTTACATGACAAACAGAATCCAAATAAACTGTCTTGACTACTTTAAAATTAGACACTGCTCCCGAGGTTCTGCATCTGCTTGTGAAATTTTACATTATGGACATTTTGCATCTAGATTTGGGCCAGAAAAGCCCCAATCCACAGGAGTGAATGGGAAATTCCACAAAGGTTGAAGACCAGTCACTCACAATTCCATTGCTGATTGCCAGCACTTAGTGCAAAAGGCACCAAGGAGGTGGAGGAAGAAGTGACCAGGTCTTCTGTTAGGGAAGGGGAAGAATTTGGAATTAATTGATCAAACAGGGAGGAGAACCCATCACTCAACAGGCCAGCTTGCCTGTCTTGGGGGGTAGAAACTCGGAAACAACATTGAGGCACAAAGCTGACATTATCTTAGGCCACTTTATTGTAGTTTTCCTGCAGTTCCCTCATTGCTGCAGGCTCTTTCCCTGGGTAATGGATATAACTTTTATCTATGATCCAAAGGGCTTGTGAAGATTAACACATTAAATTTTCAGGCCCACAGTGACTGAGGAACTGATGTTGTGTTGCACATCAAGCCACCAGTGACCAGGCTAAGAGGCCTCTGAGCATGCCCATGGTGAACAGGCTGTTCCCAAACCTGCAGTCTCACAGGCCATGATGTATTCCTGACTCCTGGGTGGATGATACATGGAACAGTCTTAGAATATTCTCACTCTGATTTCAGACCTCTGCATTCAGAAATAGTTTCCCAGAAAAATTTATAATCAGTGGACACTTTGCTTACTTTTTTTCTTTTCTTTTTCAGAATTCAGAGGCAATTATGTCCTTTTCCCAGTATCTTCCCTTCAACACAAGGAAACAGTAAACTGGGGTATTTGTTCTAGGAGAATTGGCAGCCTTCTCATGTGTACATGGGCTGCAAGAAGCCCTTTCAACTTGAGGCTTCACTCCTTATTAGACAAAAAATTAAAATGTTCTCTGAAGAAGGATAGTTTGAGGACCCAGTCAGCCCCTGTAGTGTGATGCTATGGCCAAGCACCATGTCCTGCTGAAAGACTTTGTCTTCTCAAAGCAGGAGATATTTGACTGGGTAGAACACAGGATTGCCCCAGGTATTGTGTGTGGCTGCCTCGAGGGAGAGGAGAGGACAAAGGAGTAGAGCTCATATGCATTCTTTCCTCTTTCATAGGAGATTCTTCTATTGCACATCTGAATAATCCCTACAAAGTTCCTTGGTTTTGCTGCTACTGAAAGTCTGAAGTAACCCCACAAATGGCAAAGGGCCCAGGATCTCTGCTGCTTTATGTCTTGCAGATAATCATCTCCTACCCTGCAAGGTGCATGAAGAATTGTCCCAGAGCAGGGCTGTAGCATCTAGCACTCATTTCTTTCAGGAATAATTCACTGTGCAAAATGCAATGCAGGGGAGAAACTTCCCACAGTTGTTCAGGTGTAAAACTGGTCCAAGAGAAAACTGGCTCAAACCATACAGATTTAAATTAGAATGAAAGGGTTATGAATACTAAATGACTTTTCAAATGAATGGTTCAGGAAATCTCACCTTCCATAAGGTTTACTCATCCTTTATCCTTAGGGAATAGATTTTATTATTTCTGATAATAATCCCTCTGTTAAGGGAGATGGCAAGGTAGACAGGGAAAAGGGAATTTAAAAAGGGAAGAAGGAGATAATTGTTTTCTTGTTCTCTTGCCTGAAGAAAACTTTTTCATTTTGTTTTTCCACTACAGACAATGGAAAGACTGGAGAAATCAGAAGCTTTTTTTTTTTCCTTCTACACCAAACCTTACACTATAATTGGATAAAAACTAAATTAGCAGTTTTTCATTAATAAGATCTATGGTTGCATTTAATAGTTTGACTAAATTGTGTTTCACGAAGGGAATGCTAAATTTACTGACAGGAAAACAACACAACTTTGTTCTCAGAGACTTTCTTCTTCAAAGGTCATTGATCTTTTTGACTGTATTTCCTTTGTGCTGTGTCTTCAGAGACAGATAACATGGGGGGCAGGGGCAGGAGCCAACATTCTTGTCAACTTTGCAAAATTTTGTTACAATATTTATTTTACTGAAGGTGACTTCTTGCCTTTTTAACTAATTCCATGAAAAACCCCTCAGACACTTATGGATCTTAGTAGCAACTGCAAGAAATATCTGCTCTTTTGTCTTTGTAAATCAATGCAAAGAGAAGAAAAAGAGACCTAGGTTTGGATATTAACTATTCTTAAAAGTCTAATCACTTCATTTTTGTTACTTTTTGAGATAAGCACTTTAATGAAAACAAAAGCAAGCCCGGTAACTGATTATCAGAAAAGTAGGCCTAGGACATTGATAAAGCCTCAGAGGTGAAGTGATATATGTTATCCTAATTTCTCTTACCTTGCATCTTTGGGGAGGCTGCCAGATGTGCACATTTTGGAATGCCTCAGCCCAAGGCATCACATGTCTGTGTCCTGGATTGCTCCTTCCACACTTCAGAGTAGATAAGTTCATGTCCATGGAATTTATCAATTTTTGTTTTGTGGATCAGATAGAAGGATCAGGTCTGTTCTCCAGGAACAGCAGTTTTTCTCATCTGTCTTTTGTCAAATTATCACTCCTCTTGGTCTTCCATGGAGTGTCTAATATATTTGGGGGATACTCCTCAGATAGTGAGTAAATTGCCATGGTGCTGTATTTATCTGGTAGGCATTTGGGAACCTTTTGAAATTATCAGTCCTCTCTTTGTAGATTACCATTATTGCTTTTGGTTTGATTAGTTGGTTGTTTTGTTTTGTTTTTAAACAACAGATTCCCTTGCTCATGCACAATATTTTTGATATTAATTATTTTCCCTCTTTTTTCCTTTTAGACCATGGAGAGGTGGCTCTTTTTGATGTTCAGGATTGTTTGAATACTGAATAGGTTTTGCACACATAATTAAGTCCTTTCTCTGTGATTCACTTTTTACTTCAAATTTTGTTTTCAAAATGCTAGTAATAGTTCTTGGGTTTTGGTTGTGGGTTTGTTTGTTTGTTTGAGGTTTTGTGTGTGTTTGGATTTTTATGTGTGTTTTTTTTTGTTTTGGTTTTGGGGTTTTTTTGTTTTTTTTTTGCCAGGATATACCAAGCAGCCCATTTATTCTAAATGATATTGATCTTATTCACAAAAATTTCCTCTCCTCTAAGCCCTTTTCCCCACCACAGACAGGACTTACACTGGTGACCTATTACAGAGAGCTGTAAAATACCCTGAGGAAGAGGCTGACTGCTTCATTCTGCTCATTCATCAGCCCCAAGCCCCTAGGCAAGTCTTCACAATAAGCAGGAACAGTTTTGGCATAGGAGAAGTGAAAATGCAGAGTACAGTGGGTGGCATCACCTCACTTACCTTGTGCTTGCCCTCCCACACAGGAATGGCAGGTGACACAGCAAGTGACATTCATTTTGCCAGGCATGGAGAGACTCCTTCTTCACATTTTGGGCTCTACAAGGGAACTGAGGATGGATTAATCTTTCTTTCACCAACCATTGCAGCAATTTCTTGTCATTACTCAGTTAATCCTCTTCACTCTCACAAACTAAACATAGGTTCAGTTCTTCACACAACAATTCAATATATCAAAGAGTTCTGAAAGATAATGCTCATCTTTTCCAACAGAAACATCTACAAGATAATAATCTGCATTTGAACAAGCAATCAGACTTCCTGTGTAGCCAGAGAGAAGCAGGCAAGAGGTGATTCATCCCCTAAGGTAGAGAGCTAAAATAGACCAGATGATTCAGTCCCCCCTGCACTTATTTTCCTTCCATGACTGTGCTTGGAGCTAGTTCAGACAGAGGTGTACAATCATGGCAATGCATAAAGGTGGGTGAAAGTGGTGTCCCCAAAAGGATTTTAAATAGGGGTGGACTTGGCTCTTATCACTGGCACATTAGCTATATTTTAGATATGTTTCCTGAGTTGTGGGTAGACTGTCATCATTTGGGTCATGTAGCTTACTTATAAATCTAATATATTTGCCTAATCTAATCTATTTTATATATATATATATATAATCTAATATATCAGCTATGAAAAGGAAGCTTAGATCTTCCTCTCTAGTTAAACATAAACAGAAACAATTCAAGTTTTCTTTTATACAGAGATTGCACCCTGTGGGAGAGAACTGCATGTGTCTGACTGAATACCTTTCCAGGGGGCTGAGGCATCCAGTAGCCTAGATAGCCATTTGTGTAGACAAAATTTACACATTATTAGTTCTTGTCTCCTCTTTGGCTGAATATTCTTTTCTTGCAGTTGGATATTTCATTTGCACACTTAAGGTTCTCTTGTCATACATGTACCTGTGCTCACTTCTGCCCCTGCGTCTTCAAGTCTACACCAGTCAAATTCCAAGGCTTCTGTTTTGGCTAGCTGGTTTCTCCAGTTAGTCTTTTCTGGGTATTGTCTGTATCACAACTGTCATTATTTCACATTACAAATGATAAGAATATAATCAGCTGTGTGACTTCTCCATTTCAAGGATTCACATCACCTGGCAACTGGAGGGTGTTTCCTGCACCCGCTGGTTTAGGGGCTTTTCTGGACATGTCTGCTAAAAGAATATGTAGTAGCAAAGCAGAGATCAGGATCGGTTAGCTGTCCTTTTGTAGTTGATTCTCATTTCCTAAAGCACCTGCCCTTTGTGAAGGACACAATCCAGCTTCTCTTCCAGCTAGAAGCTGTGTTTGGTGAGATGGCTGCTGACTCGGGCCCTCCTGGAGCACTTTGAAGTGCAAATGCTCTGATAAGACACCTCTCTGAAGGAGACTTTGGTAGGAAAAGCATAAGGATCCCTCCAAGGGCAGCTCAACAATAAGACCATTAAATCTAAAGTATTACAAGTAGGTCGTGGGGAATAAGGTCAGAGATGCAAGGCTCCTGTGCAGCAGGATGAATGTGAATGAGAGCTGAGAGGCTGCAGACAGTGGCCATAAAAGCCACAGTGTTATCAGAAAGAGTTTGTTACACAAACTAGCTGACACATCTCAAGGGTCAGTGTGGATATTTCAGGCATGAAAACTTGCTGAATGGACAGTGCACTGGTGAAATAGTACAAGGCTGAAAAAAGATGCTTAATGGTGGTTGGATAGACTGTGCTCTCTTTATCCATGGTTGGAGGTCTCAGTATGGAAGATCTACAGACACTTACTCACATTACAGTCATACAAGGGAAAAAAAATACAAAGCGAAAAATAAAGCAAGCCCTCCTGCTATCTTTATAAGCCATAAAATGCACTGGCAACATCTCTTCTGCAAGCCAAGGCCTTTCTTCCAAGCTGTGTGAAGGCAGATGAGGAGATGGAAGGGGGTAGCGAAGCAGATCATGTTCTTGTTAGCTTAATGATTTATGTCCAAGTTTGTTTGTCTTTGGTGTGATTAATTGCTTCCAATTATCTTCCATATAGTCAGTTCTGTACAGAAAAGATGCATCCTTGTGGGTGGGATCTCTTATGTTTGGATGAATCAACCCTGAAAATGCCCCAGTGATCTTGTGTCTGACAGATGGGACAGATTATTAGAAAATAAATCTGGGAAGGGAGAAAAGCAATCTGGGAGGGAGAGAGATGCAGGAGGCCAGCCAGATTTTAATATTTTTTCAGAATATTCTAATTTTGCATGTGGTCCTAATGCTTGTATACCTTTTCCCACTCCTTGTTTTATTTATTGCACATGCCAAAAGCACAACTGCTTTGTATCCAGATTACAAACATGGGAAAGGGAAAGGGCAGCTGACAAGCTGGAGCAAACTGGAGCCTGGTTTTGACCCAGGGTACACACAAGCTGTGCCATCACCCTCCTTGCATGGGAGAGTTTGGTACTGCTGAACTCTGGGGTCCAGGAAACAACAGCCAAGCATGGGAAGGCAGGTGAGGGACTTGCCATCCTTCTGTAGGGGTGTGCAAGGGCATTCCATGGAATCACAGAACCATGGAATCACTGAGGTTGGAAAAACCTCCAAGATCATCAAATCCAGCCTTTGGCAAACACCACATCAGCCAAACCATAGCACCAAGTGTCACATCCAGCTGTTTCTGGAACACTTTCCATTCACACAGTGAGGCCAGAGCAGTGTCTTGCTTGGGTTTGTTCTTCAGTGAACTGTTAGTGAAATTCCAAAATGAGGATTTTTTTCAGAAACTTGAGACCTTGCGGACATAAAGAAGTGAGTTTGCAAAATGACAATTTTGTTTCTCATGCCCTACTGAAGGAGGGGGAAAGGACTGATGTAGCTTTGCTGATTTCTGGCTTTTACATCTGCTTTGAGTATGTCCTGAGAGGTGATGAGGATTAAGCACTGTTGCAGTCACTTTGTCTTGCTCCTTCTGGAATTTTCTCTGGTATTTTACTGTTGCTTCTGGCTTTTCCAGTGACCTACATTTATCTTTGCTTTTGCCCTTCTGCTAGAAATGTAACAATGCTTGCCTGGATGCCTTGTCTCCCTCACCCATCCAACCTTCCCTCAAGGTGCTGTTCATTCACTTGTATTTTATCAGATACTATTAACCACAAAAATTCACCATGAACTGGGGATTTTTCACTTTCTTTATATCAAGGAAGTGCATCTGTAATGTAACAGGATTGTATGTCAGGTCTGATAAGGAGGCCAGAACTTCTCTGTTTCAATTCCAAATGCATTATAGACCAAATTCGAATTTGATAGAAAGATGCTTGAATGTAACTCAGGGTAAAATTTAGCCTGTCGTATAACCTTCCTGTCAGAGACAACAATTTACCACCTAGTTTGTGGATAGCAAGAAATTAAGCAGAACCACTATCCTAAACTGTAATAAAATCTATTGGCATCCAAACTATGTATTATGCATATGTAGTCTATTATCCTGAGGCAAATATGCACAGAGGTTTGACAGCAACCTAATGAAGGAATGCAAAAAGAAATAGGATTTAAATAAAAATCTGCAAAAGGACAGAAAATATACCTGGTAGCCAAAGGGCTGCTTCTCTTTAAGATGTGTTTCAAGCAAGTGCAATTCTGGGACCACAAGAGGATTTATGGGAGTGTGATGAGGAAGATTAAGGGGAAATGAATGAGTGAGATTTTTGTCAGGAAATGGGTGCCAGGGCTGCAGGAGGCGATGCTGCAGAAGCAGTGAGAACACAAAATAAATCCATGAGATAGGGTGGGCAGAAGGGAGGATCCTCCACACTGAGGACAGCAGTGAGGTGATGATGGAGTCAATGCTCACGGTGAGTAGGACAGGACGTGGGTTTAAGGAAGTTTAAAATCTCTGTCTGGTAATTTTACCAGTTGTGACCACAAGGAACCACTTCAGCAATTCCCCCTTTGCCTTCCTGGATGGACATTGAGTTGACACAAAGGCTGCATTAAAGAGTAGAAACAATCCCTGACTAGGCAATGAGAGATTGAGCAGCTCCCACTGGAATGAGGGCAGGAACAAACATCCATACCCTGGGGATCTCTCAGAAGATGCAGTTCCAGGTCCTCCCCAGACTGCAGCCTGCCATCGTTAGGTTATTTGTTCATTTTTCTTTTTGAACTCTTAGACGAAAGGAAAAAGTGTTGAGATTCCATCTTGAAGAAGAAAGGCAATCAGTCTAGTCTTCAGGAATGTGGGCTTTCCTCCTTTTTTTAAAAAAACCCCAGCACTCACTAATCATTTTTAGCCATCTAACTTACTTATTTAAAAGTTAGCAACCATCAAAATTACCATCCTTAATCTAAAATGTGTCAACATGCTGAAACCTACTGGGATTTTGCAATTTATTTTTAATGTGTAAATTGTCTTCAAGAATTAAGGGTACTGTGATGTTCATAAAAAGCATGTTTTTACTATCACTGGAGAAATAGAGCTAAATAATAAATTAAAGCCTTTCTACAAAACCATTAATTTTTTGCATACATTTGTTTGTAAAGCTCCCTTATTTGTAAGCAGTGATAAAAACTATTCTGCACACTTTCTTTTTTGATAGTGAGATGAGAAAAACATAATAGGAAGGTAAAATTAAATTATATTTCATTAGTGATGACAACCTGAATAAAACATAGAAAGAGCATTATCAGGCTTCAAAAACTTCTGGCACCTTGACAACAAACAGAACAAATCTATATCCACTTAAAAGCTCCCACACATTAAAGTACCCCAAAATAATAATCTCTCCTTCTGTAGCTGCAAGCTAGATGAACTGGCAGTGAACAAAAGGAAAGCATTTCCTCTTGAATTTTTCATAAGAGCTGTCTTTCAAAGGAAGCATATCACATAGCCTTCGTCGCTTCATTGCATACCAGGGCACACCCCAATGCTGCACTTAAAATGCTCAGAAACCTCTCTGGGGCAAAGAGTCCCTGGGCATCCAATTTCAATCACACGCAGTCTTCCTCAAGACTGATCTAGATCAGGAGTAAACAACACACAAAGACAGAGCCTTCTTACTGATACATGAGCCCTTGTATACTCTGAAAGCAGCACAGGAGGCAATGCAGCATAGAGACAAAAGTTGGATACCCCTCCAGGCAGCTCAAAACTTTGATGTGGCCTTCACTGTGCTCCCAAGAAAGCTTTCCACTTTTTTTTAGGTACAGTTTTAAGGGATGGATGCAGGATCCTTCCACTCTGCTCAGTATTGATGCTGCAAATTGAGAGTGCTGTGTCCAGTGCTGAGCTCCCCAGGCAAGAGAATTTTGTTTGTCCTGAAGCAAGTCCAGTGGGGGATTACAAAGATGTTTAAAGGGACTGTAGCATCTGACAGATAAGAAGAAGTTGTAAGAGAAGGGATGGCTCAGAGGGAACCAGAGAAGAGGAGATTCAGAGGGAATCTTATCCATGTGTACAAGGAGTTGGCTGGGGAGTGTGGGGCTGCAGTGAAGAGGGAGTCAGGCTCTCCTCAGCTCTACTACTCACTGAAAGCACAAGAGCCAATAGGCACATGTTGACACACAGGGAAGAAACAAACATTTTAAGTGTGAGGATGACTAAGAACTGAATATCCAGGGACTGAGACTCCACATCTCTGGGCATAACTGAAACTGTTATGCCCAGAGATGTGGAGTCTCAGTCCCTGGATATATTCAAAACCCAACTGGGCATATCCCTGAACAACCTGGTTTAGCTAACCCTGATTTGAGCAGGATATAGGCTAGAGGTCACTTCCAACATCAGCAACTGTGTGATACCAAAGTAGCAAAGACTGTAGTAGCTGTTTTCCAGTTTTCCTGTAGAATGTGGCTCGTCATCCAGAGAAACTGTTCTGGGAGTGCAGCAGCTCTGAAAAATACACCTTACCCCAAGAGCTGCTGGACTCAGTGCAGTGGTAATGGTGAGAACTCTGCTGCTTTCTATAGCTTCCAAAAATACTTCAGAAGACTGTAAAATCCTCCGAGCAGAGATCCTGCTTTGCTTTGTAGACTGCCCATTTTTCAGGGTCATCAAGGCACATGTTGTGCTTCAGTAAATAATGCATAGCCCATTGAGAGCCACAGAATGAGCAAGAGTCACAGAGCAAATCTGGAACCTTCAGTGTCCTTGCCAGAATCTCTTTTAGGACAAAAACAAAACTGCTCCAGCAGAGGTCAGTTAAGGAAAACTTCTATTTTGTTGAAAGATATGCTCTGGCATAGAGTGTAACTTTGAAAGAAAAATAGCAGACTTTATGTTGTGTTTAACAGATTCAAATATAAGCATTCCTTAAAAAGAAATAAAGACACTTATCCTCAAAATGTTAGCTACTATTTTTTCAAGTCCTTAAAAAAGTTTAGTTGCTGTAAAAGTGAACAGAAAACATTATTAATCCATTTCAATATTCCTGATCTGGGTTTATAGAAAAATTAGAGAGGTTTAAATTAAGTTTAAACAGTCCCAGAAGGTTGTTTTAGACAAGGAAAGTTTTCTTCTTCCCTTTCGCCCTTCTTTTGGCTTTCTTGGCTGCTCATGATATTTTAACTCTTCCCTGAAGTTCTCTGTGAGCCCCATTCCCCATTTTAAGGCCTCACAACCTCCTATAGTCACAGCCTATGCTGTGATTTTGATCACATCAGAGGGTCCTCAATGAGACAACATGAAAATTTATATCTCTTAAGAACTGAATATTCCTGTGGAGTATCTAAAATAGTGTGCAGCCAACCTTACAGTCTAATGCATCACACACCTTTGTGTCTCTAAACAGAAAGCTCTAAAAACGAGAATGTGATATCAGGAATACATCTAAATAGCAAGATGTATGATCTACACACAACTGTCTTCACTGACAATTTTTCTTTCTCTCTTTGAGTATTTATCTTCTGAATTATTTATCTCGTTGCATTTGGTTTGTGCGACAAGATTTCATGGGAGGCACAGGGTGAGAAGCTGCCAGAAGTTTTCCCCCATGTCCAACAGAACCAATGTCAAATGTCTTCAAGATGGATCTGGCCCTGGCCAAGGGCGAGCCCATCAGGAATGATCATAATGCCTCTGTGATAACATGTCTAAAAAGGAAAAAAAGTTATTGTACAGTTTGCAACTACAGCTAGGGAAGAGCAGAGTGAGAACATGTGAGAGGAGCATCTCTGCAGGCACCAACATCAGTGGGGAAGGTGGGGCAGGAGATGCTCAAGGCACTGCAGCAGAGATTGCCCTGCAGCCCCTGGGGCAGCCCTTGGTGAGGCAGCTGTGCCCCTGCAGCCCCTTGGGGTCCCTGGGGAGCAGAGATCCCCCTGCAGCCCCTGGGGGTCCATGGGGAGCAGAGATCCCCCTGCAGCCCCTGCGGGTCCCTGAGGAGCAGAGATCCCCCTGCAGCCCCTGGGGGTCCATGGGGAGCAGTGATCCCGCTGCAACACCAGAGCACGGAGATGCCTACTGAGGCTGTGATCCTGTGGGAGGATGTGGGCCTGTGCTAGAGCACAGTCCTGGCAGGGACCAGTGGAGAGAAGAGCCCAGGCTGGAGCAGCCTAAGACAGAGCCTGTGGAGATGGTGTTATACTCTCTGTGGCACTGCGTGTTTTAAGATATAAGTTTTGTTGTAAAGTTGGTTATATTTTATAAGTTGAAATTATGGTTTGATCCTCGGTTCCCCCCATGTTCCTCCCTCACAATGGTTTGTCCTGGAGCTGTTTGTCCCTTGTTTTCCCGCCAGTGGCCTGTCCATCAAGGTGACTGATCCCCTAGTCCTTCCTTTTATGTCCTTGTAAGTTTATCTCCTCCCTCCTGCTGCTGCCCAGTTCCCCTGTCATTGTAACCACCCCCTCCCCCTTATTTCGAGAACTTTCTGTGTCAGTTATCCCTTATTTGAGACATGATTTGCCCCCTGAGCCTTTTCCCTCCCCTGTGCAATCCTTATTGGTTCAGTTGTGCCTCTCGCTCCACCTCTGGGCTTCGTTTATTGGTTCCCTCGTGTCTCCTCATGTCATGCTCATTGCCTTTATCAGTGCCTTCCCAAGGGTCTTTCCCTGACACCATCCCTGGTTTGGCCGCATACAATAAAGCTCCTTGGCATCCATGCGAGTGTCTGCTCTCCTTCCTTCACCCCAGAACTTTTTAGCCATGCTCTCCCCTGCGCCACCATGCCGCAGACAGCACCGCTACCCGGGGTTCTTGCGAAGAGCTTGGGAGTGGCAGACCTCGTGGTCTCCTCCGGCCACACACCGGGACCAGCTAGCCGGCATTCGTCCAGCTCCTGTGACGGCAGGGCAGGCTACAAACCACATTGCAGCAGTTTGGGGAGGAGTGATTTCCCATGAAATGGACTCCATTTGGAATATTTCTTGGAGCGCTGTCTCCTGTGGGAGGGACCCCACTGTGCAGCAGGGGAATGACTCCTCTCCCTGAGCAGGGGTAGGAACAACGTGTGATGAACTGACCATAACCTTCATTCCTGTCTCCCTGCATGCTGGGGAGGAGGAAGGGCTGGGAAGAAGTGAGGGGTGGGGAGAAGGTGTTTTTGCTCTGATTTTGTTAGCAATAAATACAGTTAACATCCTTAAGATGAGCCTGTTTTTCGGGTGATGGTGTTTGGAGAGTGATCTGTCCTGGCCCTTATCTCAACCCATGAACTGTTCATTTTACTTTCTCTCCCCTGTCCAACTGTGGAAGGGAATGATAGAGAGTCTTTGGTGGGTGCCTGGTGTCCAGACAGGGTCAGCCTGCTGCAGGGGATGATCTCCCATGAGAGGGACACCACTGGAGCAGAAGAGTGAGGAGTCCTGTTCCCAAGGAGGGAGGAGGAACAAAGGCAACATACAATGAACTGTTGCCTCCATTCCCAGTCCCCCAGTACCTCTGATGGGGAGAAGGGAGAGAATTTGAGAGTGGAGTTGAGCCTGGGAAGAAGTGAGGGCTAGAGGAAAAGTGTAGTTAGATTTGGGTTGTATTTGTTGTTATCCTGCTCTGCTTTGTTTGGTAATAAATTAAGGTAATTTCCGCGAGTGAAGTCCATAACTGGTGAGTGATCTCCTGTCCTTATCTCACTCCACGAGCCTTTATGTTTTCTCTCACCTGTCCAGTTGGGGAGAGGAGTGACAGAGCAGCTTTGCTGCACATCTTGTATCCAGCCAAGGTAAACCAACCACATTTGTGATGAATCCACAATGTATCTTCTTTAAGGAAAGGCCCTTGTGCAAAACTTAGCACAGTGGTAGCCTGGCAAAGCAGTAAATAAGATGAGAACATCAGAGAAAATGTGAAAATGGATTATAATAACTTATGAGACTTTGAAAACAAGGATAGGATTGGATACTGGTGAGACCATGCCTCAAGTGCTGAGTCCAGTTCTGTGCCACTCGCTCCAATAAAGACATTGAGGGGCTGGAACCTGTCCAGGGAAGGGAAATGGAGCTGGGGAAGGGTCTGGAGCACAGGGCTGATGAGGAGGAGCTGGGGATGTTCAGTCTGGAAAAAAGAAGGCTCAGGAAGAACCTTATCACCCTCTACAACTCCCTGAAAAGAGGCAGCAGACAGGTGGGGGTCAATCCCTTTTCCCAAGTAACAAGTGACAGGACAAGAGGAATTGGCCAAAAAATTGGATATTTAGAAAAACATTTATTCATCAAAAGGGTTGTAAAGCATTGGAACAGGCTTCTTAGGGAAGTGGTGGAGTCCCCATTGCTGGAGATATTTAAAAGAGGTGTAATTGTAGTGCTAAAGGAACATGGTTTAATGGTGAACGTGGGGTTGCTCAGTTGGGCTGAAGTGCTGGGTAAATGCTCAGATTTGATGATCTTAGGGGCTTTTTTTCAGCGTAATGATTCTATGATTCTATCAAAAGAGAACAAAATAGGATCTGCAAATTCACAAAATCAATAAGATAACTATCAGTACTGCATGAGAGAAAAACAACTCAGAAAGGCCAATTCTAAAAAAGACAACAGAAATTGTGTGGTTGCTTGCAAAGAGATATGGCAGAAAAATAAGCCAGTGTTATCATAAACATCCTTCTCCATACCTTGCATTTAAGTGTGAAAAAAATGCCATCAAAAGATTTATCCAAAAGCATATGTTAAAATCCTTAAGTAATAAATGAACAGTAAGAATGATGAATAAAATTAGAAATTCATATATTGGGATGCAATACAGAGAGGAATAAGCAACAAGAGGATGAGAATGATTTAGAATATCACTTAAGAGGATAAGTAATAGGATGAAAGTAAGCTCAAGGTAGTATAAAATGACAGTAATTCAAACAAATACTGATGATTTGATATTTTGAAGAACCATCTTCCCAGAGGAATGGTGAAAACATGTGAAAATTTGCCGAACATAAATAAATGTACAACAGGGAACTCCTGTACTGTTAGAGAGATAAATGTATTTATTTGTCCATGCCATCTATTTATTACAGAGCTTTGGCTGAAGAAACAAGAGGCAAGTGTTTCTTTCCTCATGTGGCAAAAGCAGGTGCTGCTGTAAACAGTATTAGACTGCCACTGGCAGATTAGCACTTGAGACATGTAGCCCAAAAGAGGGACAGAAATGATGGATCTAGGAAGTGATTGATTTTTGAACCAATGTGTGCTGAAAAACCTGCTAGGAATAATATAACCAGATATGTAGTCATGACCAATGACAGGAGAAGGATCAGTAAATAATAAATTGAGCTCCCAGGATCAAGCAATAAAGGTGTTAAACAGCCTGGCAGGCTTTCTCAGGGCAATACATCACAATGAGAGTTTAGGCAGAGTTTTTGAGGTTGACAATTTTGTGTTTTACTTCCTTTTTGTTTTACTTGAAAATGTAACCTAAAAGTCCATAATATTTATTCCAGAGAAATCTCTGTGTACATTTCAAAACATAAATTGGGCATTTTCTCTAAAAAAAATAGCCTAAAGAACTGAAGGGCAGAGTGGCTGTTGAGTACCTGTTCCCATACTAACTACCAGTTCCAATTTGATCACATTTACAGTGTCATGATCAGAAGGAATATTTAACATTGCCCACAGAGCCCCTCAGCTCTGACCCTCTCCTTCCACCATCCATTACCTGACAGAGGTTCTCTTTGGTGGCCATCAAGAGACTGTCAGTGACTTCATCCACTTTGGGGTAAAACTTGTATGAAGAAATAGATTTTCTACAGAGACAGCCAGCTCTGATTTTTGGTGTTTATTGCACTGTGGTCTGGCCCCCTTTCAGGAATGTTCTTGTTCCCCAGATTTGTATTCTGTGGATTTCTTAATGAAATTCCAATTTCTGTTAGTGTTGGTTTCCGGATAAGAACTGGTAACAGAGGTTGTTGCTTTAATTTATTGAAGCAGTGGAAGAGACTGTGTCTTCAAAGAGATTAATGATTGATGAAAGCCTATGTGCTGTTCTTCCTTTGGGATTTCTCCTCTAGGTGGACACAAAATTGAAGATCCACTAGCACAGGGTAAAGAACAGTGGTCAGGTAAATCAGATTTCATCTGGCCTTTCACAACTGCTTTCAATACATCCAATGATCTCCAGTTCCAATGAAACAGAGGGGTTTGAGCCCCACTGTGCCCAGAAGTTCCTTTCAGTGCTAAGTTTGGTGCATCTAAGTTTCTTCATAGGTCACAACACACTTGATGGATGAGGCAGAGTTTATGAACATCAATATCTTGCTCCCATTTTACAGCTGTTAACTGGATTATTAAGAAGGTCATCACCATGCTCCTTCCTGCTTCTTTGCTGGGTCTGACCCAAACTTAATCTCAGCCTCTGTCATCACACGCTGCTGTGTCTCTGGGTCTGTGTCAGACAAGTAAAGACTTAAATGAGTGTATAGGTAGATACACTTATATCATGTCCATATACTATGTCTATATACTCATAGACATAAAAGCCCAATAAAACATAACTGAAAGTTGGGACGTAATTTTCCTAGGGGACTGACAATCCCAGGGTCACTGAAAAGGGAGGAGCTATTTTAAATAACCCTGTATAGACAAGTCAGGAAATTATTTGATAGTACTCACACCAAAGTAAATATTACAGTGTTTTCAGAAGGTCATTCTTGCTATAAAGACACTCCATTCTTTGAAATGTTTTGAGGTCATTTTTGAAAAATGCCCCTCAGGAGTGGACTAGACAGAATTGATACTTCCACAGAGCAGAGGGAATAAATAGGTGCATTCTGGAGGTTTTCCTTCTGTCTTGTTTTTTATTATGAACTCAACAAACCATACCTGAAAATCAGACAACTCAGCTGCTCCAAAGAAAGGCAAACCAGCAGGACCTTAGCAGAGAGCATTGTGGAATTTGTGGAAGCCAATATTTTAAGAAGAGTAAACAAGAGCATTAGGGGATCACAAAGCTACACACATTGTGATATAACCACTGCTGTCTTGGCCTATAATAAGTTTTTCAGCTTTTTCCATTAGATGTTTTCTTAAGTGTCATTTAAGACCCTTCAAAACTTAATTACTACCAACTTAATGATGGTGGTACATAATCAGTGTTAAAGCTGGGATCACTTATCAATAACAAGGTGAGATAAAGGCAATCAAAGGGTACTCCTCTTTAGGGTTTGTTAAGGACAAAAGACAAATATGTTGATACCAATTAATTTCCAAAGTGAAAGTGGAAACAGCACAAGCAGCATTAAAAATCCCTTTGCTACCAGGTAAAGTACAAAGACCAAAGATGAATTTTAGCTATTTTCAGTTTTGCCTGGCCAAGGTGGAGACTTATTGACAGGCATTTCTGAAAAAGCTTCTCTTACTGCTGCTTACTACACTTGATTTTGTAAGAAGAAGCTTCAAGCTTAAGGGCTGTCAGTTTGGCACCTGTAATGAGCATAATATTCATTTCAAAAGGAAAACTACCAGAAAAAGCTAAATGACAGGCTAAACTGCATCTCTACAAGCAGAACTGCAGATCTCCCAAGATAGTGTTTCCAGCCCACACACCCCTCACACTACCAGGTGCTGTTGCTTCTTTCCCCCCCCCCGCCCCCCCAGTCTTCCTCATTACATTTCCTTGGCAGAAATTCCACTGTGGATGCTAGCAATAGACTTGCCTTGATGCTGCTCATCACAATCCCCAGTGACAGCTCATTATCTCATTATCAACATTAATAATAAACGTGTGTTCCTCTGAATTTGCAATGTGAGAACCAAATATATATATATATATATATATATATATATATATATATATATATAAATATATATCTGACTCCACATTGCATTTATTTGAATGTGGAATGGCTGGTGTAAATGCAGACTCAAAGCACTGTGAGGGAAGGACACAATCGACATTCAGAACCAGGCCTGGTGGAGGGCAGTGACAGAGAGCTCCTGTGTGCCTCTGGGTGGGTTGTTTGACCCTCTGCACACCCTTTTCCTCATTCCTGAAATCCCTCTTGCACCTTTAAGGAATGATTTAGGTTTGGTGCGCTACATACTGCAATGTTTTAATACATGGTCTTAGTTTTTACATGAACAACTACAAACTGATGAGGACAGGAATAGACAATCTGATATTTGTGTTTCTGAAGAGATTAATTTAAGAATAACTGATGGCTTATTTTTCCCTTTCAAGCTGTCTAATAATAAATGTGACTTTCCAAAGAAAATCGACTTTTATTTTTATGCCAACATGTTTTATTTTTTTAATTTGAAAGTTCCTGGTTTTGAATGAATGAAAGTATTTTAGTATAACTTCAAGTATCAAAAGCTGACACACTATCAAAGCCAATTTCATAGATGAAATAAAAAAAAGAAGAACATTCTCATCATAAAATAAAAACTGGGCATACTAGTAGGTCTTAAAAACCTAATTTCTCATTTTAATTTCTGAGAATATTTTTGTTGCTATTTCAATTTCAAGTAGCCTGAGCTGTAAAGCTTTTAGAAATGGGTATTTAAAAAAAAAATAAAAAAATAAAAAAGTGGTCAAAAGGAGCACTCCTTTAATGGATATTTGAGACTAAAGCTCATTTGGCCTTACTGGGATGCAAGACATGCTGGTGGAAATAAATGCATACTACAAGTAGGGGATGGTGGAACTCCTCAAACGCTGTAACTGAGAAAAATTTCATCCTTGACAGAGATTTACTCCTGCCCAAAGATGGGAGGCAGTGCTAACAAAAATGGCAGTGTTAACAGAACCACACCTACTTGGGAGAGTAGTCAGTAGGGTCTTTACACCTCAAGCTAAATTTCACAAGAAAGAACCAAATTAACAAAATCTGCAGCAGGCCAGAATACCAGAAAGTAGTTCCATTTGCTTTTAATGGAGATTGATTGCAGATGCATTAATCTTAGCAACTGTATTCTGACCTCAGTCTATCCTGGCTGTCAAATTTTATGCAGAGGACATGAATTTAAAAATAAATAAATAAATGAATAAATAAATAAATAAATAAGTCTTGAAAATATTACAATTAAGATGAGAAAATGTCACTCTGACAGCTCTGTGTGTCCTTTTTAAGCATTTCCCAAAACAACTTCTCATATGGAACAGCTCTTGCATAAAGTTTAAAAAAATGAGACAATGGAGTGTACTGTGTAGAAAGGAGTCTAGTCTAGAAAGAAAAGTCTGTGTATGCTTAAAATATTATGGATCATCCAAATGGAATGGCAGACGTTCAAAACAGAATGCACACATGGAATGTCAGCACCAAGTGTTTCATCTGCTCTCCTGTAGGAAAATAAAAAGCAACAAGTGCTTCAAAGTAGAGCAGAAACATTTTTAAGCATCAATGCTGTGTGGTTTATTCCTTGGCTGAAATAAATACTCAGCAGCTCCCATTTCATTTGAAAGATGACAAAAAACAATAGAAGATCAATTTACTGAGTTAAAAAGTCAAGAAGGCAAAACTTTTTCCTCAGCCCAAATCTCTTCTCCACCTCTCCACCACCCTTTTGAATTTGCTCTAATTTTGAAGCCAGCGTTGTTCTTTGAAACTGAATCTACATGAAAGTTAAACAAGCTCAAGTGAATCTCATGAAGAAAGGACTGAATATAAACAAAACATTACTTTGAAGTTGCTGTTTTTCTTGCTGCAGAACATTCCTCCTCTAAACTGTAACTCAACTCTGAAACTTTTCAGAACAGAAGTGTCTTCAGAAATATGCCAGAATCAAGGCTACACCACTTGTAAAAATTATACATAAATTTTTCAGGAAGCATCAATATGGTCAAGCAGTTGTAATTAGGAAGGTGCCTAACGAAGACGTATCTTAAAAATCCTTGTGCTAGAAAATTTGATTTTTTTGGAAGAGATCTTCAAGCAATGGGATTAGAGAAAAAGTAACAAAGATTGCTGGCTTGGACTTGCTCTCCAATGACCTGTATAAGCCTCTATTTCTCTTTAAGTTCCTAAATATTATAAAAAAACTGAAATTATACTCCTTGCATGACAGTTTGCAGGGAAGTGTACCCTTTATGGGATATTTAAAGCTGTTTTAGCTATTAA